>NW_022990120.1:235970-389892 GCF_902827175.1 Gymnodraco acuticeps | reverse complement strand
GTTAGGGGAGCGGTGAAAAGTGGAAAAACTGTAGGGATTTGGTCGGAAGTGTTAGGGGAGCGTTAAAAAACCAGTTGAAACTGGTGAAAAGTGGAAAAAACTGTAGGGTTTTGGTCGGAAGTGTTAGGGGAGCGTTAAAAAACCAGTTGAAACTGGTGAAAAGTGGAAAAAACTGTAGGGTTTTGGTCGGAAGTGTTAGGGGAGCGGTGAAAAGTGGAAAAAACTGTAGGGTTTTGGTCGGAAAGTGTTAGCGGAGCGTTAAAAAACCAGTTGAAACTGGTGAAAAGTGGAAAAAAACTGTAGGGTTTTGGTCGGAAGTGTTAGGGGAGCGTTAAAAAAACCAGTTGAAACTGGTGAAAAGTGGAAAAAACTGTAGGGTTTTGGTCGGAAGTGTCAGCGGAGCGTTAAAAAACCATTTAAAACTCGTGGAAAGTGGAAAAAACTGTAGGGTTTTGGTCGGAAGTGTTAGCGGAGCGTTAAAAAACCAGTTGAAACTGGTGAAAAGTGGAAAAAACTGTAGGGTTTTGGTCGGAAGTGTTAGCGGAGCGTTAAAAAACCAGTTGAAACTGGTGAAAATTGGAAAAAACTGTAGGGTTTTGGTCGGAAGTGTTAGGGGAGCGTTAGAAAACCAGTTGAAACTGGGGAAAAGTGTTAAAAACTGTAGGGTTTTGGTCGGAAGTGTTAGGGGAGCGTTAAAAACCAGTTGAAACTGGTGAAAAGTGGAAAAAAACTGTAGGGTTTTGGTCGGAAGTGGTGTAGGGGAGCGGTGAAAAGTGGAAAAAAAACTGTAGGGATTTGGTCGGAAGTGTTAGCGGAGCGTTAAAAAACCAGTTGAAACTGGTGAAAAGTGGAAAAAAACTGTAGGGTTTTGGTCGGAAGTGTTAGGGGAGCGTTAAAAAACCAGTTAAAACTGGTGAAAAGTGGTAAAAACTGTAGGGTTTTGGTCAGAAGTGTTAGGGGAGCTTTAAAAAACCAGTTGAAACTGGTGAAAAGTGGAAAAAAACTGTAGGGTTTTGGTCGGAAGTGTTAGGGGAGCGTTAAAAAACCAGTTGAAAACTGGTGAAAAGTGGAAAAAACTGTAGGGTTTTGGTCGGAAGTGTTAGGGGAGCGTTAAAAAACCAGTTGAAACTGGTGAAAAGTGTTAAAAACTGTAGGGTTTTGGTCGGAAGTGTTAGGGGAGCGTTAAAAAACCAGTTGAAACTGGTGAAAAGTGTTAAAAACTGTAGGGTTTTGGTCGGAAGTGTTAGGGGAGCGTTAAAACGCTTTTTGATTAGATTTCTAGCGAGAAGTGTATATTGTACTTTTAGAAACCACGTCCAGTCGATATGTAGGTTCTATAGTTTGATAGATATTACGAAGATGATTTGATGTCCATGTAAAGTTACGGGTTGAAAACAGTATTTCCGGTCTCTACGTTTTCATAATAAAACCAATGATCAAATGATTTAACAGTGATATCTGCAGTACTCATCAACTAAAAACCATCAGTTTATCCTGGTTAATTATACAACATTTATTGGTTTAAGGCGAGACACGGTTTTTCATGCACTAGTCAATTTTGAGATGTTGTGCTATTTTGATTACATAACATGTTTTCTTTCAGGCTTTTGGAAGGACAACGTACAAAATACACATTTAAGTGTTTATTTTACTATAGTTTGTCTATTTGCGTCTGTAGATATCTCCTAAATTCACCAAAAGTTAGCATTCTAACGTAACATAAAGTACCGCGACCGCTGTTTGCACCATGTCATGAGGGATATCGTTGGAAAGCTCCGTCTCTCCTGCAAAATCTCATTGGATCCAAATATGGTCATTTCCTTTGTATCAGCAACCAATCGTGAAAGTACAAAGGGGTCTTAAAACAAGAAACGAAATCTCATTGGCTGTTGTCAATTTCTGACAACGTGATTCGTTCAGATGCGTCACGTGGTGTGCTAAAACACTTCCTGGTTAGCTTTCCGCTAGAAATGTAAATCTCAAAATGGCAAAAGAACGGCGAAAAAAACGTTCACAGAGAAGACGACAACAATTGTGACTTGCACGAAGCAAGGTTATACAAAAAACAGATGACCCCGAACATGAAATACCTTCACGGAGTGCGTCGATGCGCAAGCTATCATCAAAATAACAGGAGGGTTTAGCTAGCGTCTCACAGCAATCTTTAAAGGTCTGAGTTTGAAATGTCCACTTCAGTAGCACGTACATACACCAAACCTTCCAGTTACAGTGGGGCAAAAAAGTATTTAGTCAGCCACCAATTGTGCAAGTTCTCCCACTTAAAAAGATGAGAGAGGCCTGTAATTATCATCCTCAACAATGAGAGACAAAATTAGAAAAAAATCCAGAAAATCACATTGTCTGATTTTTAAAGAATTTATTTGCAAATTATGGTGGAAAATAAGTATTTGGTCAATAACAAAAGTTCATATCAATACTTTGTTATATACCCTTTGTTGGCAATGACAGAGGTCAAACGTTTTCTGTAAGTCTTCACAAGGTTTTCACACACTGTTGCTGGTATTTTGGCCCATTCCTCCATGCAGATCTCCTCTAGAGCAGTGATGTTTTGGGGCTGTCGCTGAGCAACACAGACTTTCAACTCCCTCCAAAGATTTTCTATAGGGTTGAGATCTGGAGACTGGCTAGGCCACTCCAGGACCTTGAAATGCTTCTTACGAAGCCACTCCTTCGTTGCCCGGGCGGTGTGTTTGGGATCATTGTCATGCTGAAAGACCCAGCCACGTTTCATCTTCAATGCCCTTGCTGATGGAGGTTGTCACTCAAAATCTCACGTTACATGGCCCCATTCATTCTTTCCTTTACACGGATCAGTCGTCCTGGTCTCTTTGCAGAAAAACAGCCCCAAAGCATGATGTTTCCACCCCCATGTTTCACAGTAGGTATGGTGTTCTTTGGATGCAACTCAGCATTCTTTCTCCTCCAAACACGTCTAGTTGAGTTTTTACCAAAAAGTTCTATTTTGGTTTCATCTGACCATATGACATTCTCCCAATCCTCTTCTGGATCATCTAAATCAGCGGTCCCCAACCTTTTTTGCGCCACGGACCGTTTTAATGTCAGACAATATTTTCACGGACCGGCCTTTAAGGTGTGGCGGACAAATACACAAAATAAAATGATACGACCAGCATAAAAACTGTGGTATTTTCATAAATATAATATTAAACGTGAATCCACTGTGTACTCGTATGCAACTTTATTGTCAGCGACCTCGGAACATCGCACCAACAACATAACATGAGTAACATCCTCTCTGCCCCTAACACTCTCTGGTCGCTATGGTAACGTTTAAACATGCCTTCAAAATAAGATACAACGCAAAAACAAATATAAAATGCATGAAAAATACAACTCACCATAACGCTACAACGAGACGGTCCCATCTGGGGGTAATGGGAGACGATGACACCCGAAGTGTATTGCTTATGTCCAGTCTACTCCGTAATTTTGTTTTGGTTGCTGTCACTGCAGAAAATCCCGCTTCACACAAATAGGATGTCGGAAATGGTAACAGTGGTTTTCAGTGCTGTTGTTGCGATCTCAGGGTATTCTGCCGTGACTTTAATCCAGAACACCGGCAGAGTTGTTGTCTCGAACATACTTTTAAGGCCGCCGTCATTTGCGATCTCCAGCAGTTGATCTTCTTCTTGCATAGACATGCTTGATTCACCTGGTTTGTTAACAAATGGGTCGCGGATCCATTCCTTGGCAGTTTGTGGGTCTTTTGTGGTTGGGAAGTAGCGGTCAAACTCTTTTAAAAGCAAAGACAGGTGATCATGCACCATCTGGGAGAATGAAAGCTCGGGCTCAGTCTCTTCCAAAATCCCCGCGAATGTTTGAAACATGTCAAATATACCTCTGTTCATGCGCCGTCCCCACAAATCCAGTTTGGCTTTAAATGCAGCTACTTTATCTGCCAACTTGAAGACAGTTGTCATTTTCCCCTGAAGTGACAGATTGAGTTCATTGAGCAGGTTGAATATGTCGCACAAGTAAGCGAGTTTTGCGACCCATTCCTCGTCACTGAAATGTGCTGCCAGCGGTGACTTTTTTCTGAGAGAAATCTCTGCAGCGGCTCTGGTAATTCAAACACTCTGGCCAGCGATCTCCCTCGGGAGTCGGGATAACCATCTTATTTCTGTGGATAAGAGAAGGCGTCTGTGCTCCGCGTCCATCTCCTCACAAAGCTGCTCGAACAGGCGCGAGTTAAGGGCGTGTGCTTTGATGTGGTTAATAACGTTAACGACATCATTCAATACGCTGTTAAATTCCGGTGGCATTTTTCGGCTAGCCAGCAATTCCCTGTGAATGACACAATGCGTAGACTCACATTCAGGTGCAACCTCCTTAATCCTAGTAGTTAAACCAGACAGCCGTCCGGTCATGGCAGCAGCTCCGTCTGTGCATATGCCGACACCAAAGGACCATTTTAGTGATATATAATCATCCAGCGACTCGAATAGTTCTGCGGCTGTGGTTTTGGTTGGCAACGATAGAGCACATAACATATCCTCATGCACATCCTCCTGATAAAGATATCGCACATAAACAAGTAGTATTGCCTTGTTGTCAATATCTGTAGACTCGTCAACATGGAGTGCGTACCACGGTGATGTATTAATCCTCTCCAACAATTGTGTCTCAATGTCCTCTGCTATTTTCTCAATGCGCCGAGTGACGGTGCTAGCCGAAAGAGGCACCTGTGCTATCTTTTTAACCGCAGCCTCTCCTAGAAGTTCACGGCAAATGTCTTTAGTGGCGGGCAGGATCAATTCTTCACCAATGGTGATTGGCTTCTTAGCCTTAGCAATACGGTTAGCCACCAAGTATGATGCCCTCAGTACACTCGCATTTGTTGATGTGGTGGCCCTCAGGAATTGCTTCTGTCCTTCTTGTTCATGCTTTTTTCTTTCAAAATACTCCGAAGGCTTGTCTTTTAATGCAGGGTGCTTGGTCTCCAAGTGGCGAAGCAGTTTTGAAGGCTTCATTGCCTCATTAGAGAGCCGGTTGCCGCATATTATGCAAAGCGGGCTTGGTGCGCGGGCATCACCTGTTGCGATAAATCCATATTTTAAGACTCCTGGTATTGTCTGTTAAATGCAACTTTTTTTTCTTGGAAGTCGACTTCTGTCCTCACTGGGCCGGTACCGGTCCGCGGCCCGGGGTTTGGGGACCCCTGATCTAAATGCTCTCTAGCAAACTTCAGACGGGCCTGGACATGTACTGGCTTAAGCAGGGGGACACGTCTGGCACTGCAGGATTTGAGTCCCTGGCGGCGTAGTGTGTTACTGATGGTAGCCTTTGTTACTTTGGTCCCAGCTCTCTGCAGGTCATTGACTAGGTCCCCCCGTGTGGTTCTGGGATTTTTGCTCACCGTTCTTGTGATCATTTTGACCCCACGGGGTGAGATCTTGCGTGGAGCCCCAGATCGAGGGAGATTATCAGTGGTCTTTTATGTCTTCCATTTTCTAATAATTGCTCCCACAGTTGATTTTTTCACACCAAGCTGCTTACCAATTGCAGATTCAGTCTTCCCAGCCTGGTGCAGGTCTACAATTTTGTTTCTGGTGTCCTTTGACAGCTCTTTGGTCTTGGCCATAGTGGAGTTTGGAGTGTGACTGTTTGAGGTTGTGGACAGGTGTCTTTGATACTGATAACGAGTTCAAACAGGTGCCATTAATACAGTTAACAAGTGGAGGACAGATGAGGCTCTTAAAGAAGAAGTTACAGGTCTGTGAGAGCCAGAAATCTTGTTTGTTTGAAGGTGACCAAATACTTATTGTCGCGATCACAGGTACAGATCAGAACCCAATAGCACGACTCAGATACAACCAGTGTAGCAATGTTCAGTTTATTCAGGTCAGGGACAGGCAGGGTCAAAACCAGGAAATCCGTCAGACAGGCAACCAAAACCAGACAGGGAGCAGGCAGGAACTCGAGATCCGTAAACAGGCAGGCAGGGGTCAAAAACCGGGCAGGACAAAAATCTAGGCTAGAGCACAACACTCACTGGAGAGCTTGGCGGAAACGACAAGACAATCTGGCAAAGGACAAGTGATAGTGAGGTGGTATAAATACTGTGGAGTGATGAGGGAATGAGTAACAGGTGAGGGGAAGGGCTGGGGAGACCAGGTGAGGGAGGTGAGCTGATTACAAGGGCCTGGAGGAAGGCGGGATCTGAAATGACAGGAGAGTTTAGTTGAGCCACCAAACAAACAATAATAGTGTCTAACTTGTGACAGAACCCCCCCCCTCTATGGACGGCTCCTGACGTCCCACGTGGTTGATCGGGATGAGCCTGGTGAAAGTCAGTAATGAGAGATGGGTCAAAGATACTGCGAGCAGGCACCCATGAACGCTCTGCAGGGCCATAACCCTCCCAGTGTACCAGGTACTGCAACCCTCTACCACGTCGCCGGGACTTGATGAGGCGACGGACAGTGTAAACAGTCTCCCCGTCGATAGTCCGGGGTGGTGGTGGGGGTGTAGAGGGGGGCTGAAGAGGGCTCACATTAACTGGTTTGATCTTGGACACATGGAAGGTAGGATGAATCCTCATAGAAGGGGGCAGACGCAGGCGAACAGCTGCAGGATTGATGACCCTATCTATGGGAAATGGGCCTACAAAACGGAGAGACAACTTATTTGACTCAACTCTGAGAGGGAGATCCCGTGTGGAGAGCCAGACACGTTGCCCTGGGGAGTACTGTGGAGCTAGCTTGCGACGGCGATTGGCGGTCCGTTGATAACGGTCGGAAGAGCGCAGGAGCGCGGAGCGGGCCTTTAACCACATGCGTCGACATCGGCTTACAAACGCCTGTGCAGATGGGACGCTGGCCTCACGTTCCTGTGCCGGGAAAAGGGGTGGCTGGTATCCGCGGGAGCATTGGAATGGAAAAAGACCAGTAGCAGAACTAGGAAGGGTGTTGTGGGCATACACAACCCATAGAAGCTGCCTCGACCAGGAGGAGGGAGTGGAGGAGGCTAGACAGCGTAAGGCAGTCTCCATCTCCTGGTTCATTCGCTCTGCTTGACCATTGGACTTGGGATGAAATCCGGACGAGAGACTGACACTGGCTCCCAGCAGCCTGCAAAACTCGGACCAAAAACGAGAAGTAAATTGTGGTCCCCGATCAGAGACAACGTCACTGGGGAGACCATGCAGCCTGAACACATGTTGTAGCATGATTTCCGCCGTTTCCTTGGCAGTAGGTAATTTGGTTAATGGAATAAGCAGAGCAGACTTGGAAAACCGGTCTATGACTCTGAGTATGACTGTGTTACCGTCTGAGGGTGATAGTCCAGTGACAAAATCCAAGGAGATGTGGGACCAGGGACGATGAGGGATAGGCAAGGGATGAAGAAGACCGGAGGGAGCTTGGCGTGAGATCTTATTTTGGGAGCAGACTAGGCAAGTAGCAATGAATTCCTTGGTATCCTTCTCCATTGAAGACCACCAAAATCGCTGTCGAATCAGGGCTAGGGACCGTCTCACTCCTGAGTGACAAGCCAGGCGAGAGTTATGACCCCACTGGAGAACCTGGGTACGGAGAGTAGCAGGAACAAACAGACGGTTAACAGGACAGGCACTTGGGGCTGGGTGTTCAGCATGAGAGCGCTTGACCTTATCCTCCACCTCCCAGGTCACCAGACCAATGACACATGTAGAAGTGATGATATTCTCAGTATGAGATGGAGAGCTCTCTGGCTGGAACTGGCGAGACAGGGCGTCAGGTTTGATGTTCTTAGAACCAGGTCTGTATGAAAGAGAAAAATCAAAGCGTGTGAAAAACAGAGCCCACCTGGCTTGACGAGAGTTCAGCCGCTTAGCTGAACGGATGTACTCCACATTTTTGTGGTCAGTCCAGACCACAAAAGTCTGCTCTGCTCCCTCCAACCAGTGTCTCCATTCTTCCAGGGCAAGTTTCACTGCCAACAGTTCTCGATTTCCAATGTCATAATTCCTTTCTGCTGGGGACAGCTTTCGAGAGAAGAAGGCACACGGGTGCATCTTCTGATCCTCGGCCGACCGTTGAGAAGGAACTGCCCCTACTCCAGTGTCCGATGCATCTATCTCTACAGTAAACTGCCGAGTAGAATCTGGAAAAATCAAAATAGGAGCAGAGGTGAAGCGTGACTTTAACTCACCAAAAGCCCCTTCGGCCACCGAGGACCACCGGAAGGGAATGTTCTGAGAGGTGAGAGCTGTGAGAGGAGCGGCCACCAAACTGTAGTTCCGAATAAACCTCCGGTAGAAGTTGGCAAAACCCAGCAAGCGTTGGAGCTCCTTGCGTGTTGAAGGGCGTGGCCAGTCAGTCACCGCCTTGGTCTTTTCAGGATCCATCTTGATGTTTCCGGTGGAGACCACAAATCCCAGGAACGGGACTTCTGTGGTGTGGAATACACACTTCTCGGCCTTGACAAAGAGGTGGTTCTCCAAGAGCCTCTGGAGGACTAGGCGAACATGGACAACATGCTCCTGTTTTGACTTGGAAAAAATCAAAATGTCATCCAGGTATACAAAAACACAGATATTGAGAAGATCCCGCAGAACATCATTCACCAACCCCTGGAAAACTGCAGGTGCATTGGTGAGTCCAAAAGGCATGACTAAATACTCATAATGTCCACTAGGAGTGTTAAATCCCGTCTTCCACTCGTCCCCCTCCCTGATTCTCACCAAATGGTATGTGTTACGTAGGTCCAGCTTGGTAAAAATAGTAGCGCCTTGTAACAGTTCAAATGCAGAGGAAACAAGTGGAAGGGGGTACCTGTTCTTGACAGTGATGTTATTGAGTCCTCTGTAGTCAATGCATGGGCGCAGAGTCTTATCCTTCTTACCCAAAAAGAAAAAACCTGCACCAGCAGGAGATGATGAAGGCCGGATAAGCCCTGCATCCAAAGAGTCATTGATATACTTCTCCATTGACTTAGTTTCAGGAGCCGATAAAGAACAAAGTCGACCTCTAGGAGGAGAAGTACCAGGTAACAGGTCAACAGGACAGTCATTAGCACGATGAGGCGGGAGTGAGGTGGCCCGAACCTTGTTAAAGGCCTCTTTAAGGTCCCAGTAATCCTTGGGAATACCGGAAAGGTCTTGACACTGAGAGATAGTCGGCTGACTGGAATCAATTGAGGAACTAGATCTTAAGCAGACAGCATGACAATGAGCACTCCACTCTCTAATAGTCCCTGAAGCCTAATCTATATGAGGATTATGCCTCCTGAACCAAGGAAACCCCAAAATGACAGGCTGATGTGGTGCATGGATAAGGTGAAAAGAGTGTTTCGCTGTGATTACCTGACATGCTCATTTGAACTGGAGTTGAACGGTGTGTCACTCTGCAGAGAAGACGACCATCTAGGGCTGTAGCATTGATGGGCTTCTCCAAAACCTCCCGACCAAGTCCCATCTGAAAGGCCAGTGTTATATCCAAAAGACTGGCATCAGCACCAGAGTCAATAAGAACAGCCACAGTGTGCATTTTCCCCAAGCAGCTTAGCTGAGCATGGGTTAGGGGTCGAGAGGGCATTTCTAAATTCATAATTCGGCTCACCAGCGCCCTCTGGATGACTGGTGAGCCCTGCCTTTTACAGGACAAGAGAAGGCAAGATGACCCTCCTGGCCGCAGTAAAGACAGCAGTTGTCCCGCAGGCGTTCTGCCTCTGAGAGCCGGGTCCGCCCCAGCTGCATTGGTTCAGAAGAGTTAGAAAATCCTCCTCTCACCTGTTCAGTAGCATGCGCTGACCGGAGAGGCGGAGCCTGAGGGGCGACGGAGAAAAACCTCTCTTTCCTCCGCTCCCGCAGACGGCCGTCAATGCGGATGGAGAGAGCCACCAGCTCATCTAAATCAGCAGGAAGGTCCCGAGCTGCCAGTTAGTCTTTAAGGCGATCCGACAGACCGTTGTAGAAGGCATCGAGAAGTGAAGAAGCATTCCAATTACTCTCGGCGGCTATGGTAAGAAACTCGATGGAGTAATCGGACACAGATCTCCCTCCTTGCGCCAGGTTAAACAATCCCCGAGCGACCTCTCTTCCGGGTGTAGCGTGATCAAAGACTTTACGCAGTTCATCGGAGAATAAGCTTACAGACGAGCAGGCAGAGGATTGTCTCTCCCATTCGGCGGTACCCCAGTCTTTAGCTTTGCCCGTGAGAAGAGAGACAATATACGCCACCCGGGATCTTTCTGTTGGGAAGGCTGAAGCTCGAAGGCGAGGGAACATTGGACCAGGAATGGTATGCACGAACCTGGGGCTCCAGAGTAGCGTTCCGGAGGAGGCAGGCGTGCATCCGATGCCGGAGGACTCTGGATTCGAACAGCGGAAGCTGGAGTTAATTCCGGACTTTGGACCGTAGCAGGAAGGTTCTGAAGATGATCACGGAGATTCACAAAGGTCCGTTCGTGACGAGCGGCCATCTCCTGCATTGCTTCAGCCATGAAGGTAAGCTGCTGCTCGTGGCGTTGTAACACGATATCGTGCGTAGGCGGTTCTGTCGCTGAGTCGGCTGGGTTCATGTTGACCAGATTGTACTGTCGCGATCACAGGTACAGATCAGAACCCAATAGCACGACTCAGATACAACCAGTGTAGCAATGTTCAGTTTATTCAGGTCAGGGACAGGCAGGGTCAAAACCAGGAAATCCGTCAGACAGGCAACCAAAACCAGACAGGGAGCAGGCAGGAACTCGAGATCCGTAAACAGGCAGGCAGGGGTCAAAAACCGGGCAGGACAAACATCTAGGCTAGAGCACAACACTCACTGGAGAGCTTGGCGGAAACGACAAGACAATCTGGCAAAGGACAAGTGATAGTGAGGTGGTATAAATACTGTGGAGTGATGAGGGAATGATCAACAGGTGAGGGGAAGGGCTGGGGAGACCAGGTGAGGGAGGTGAGCTGATTACAAGGGCCTGGAGGAAGGCGGGATCTGAAATGACAGGAGAGTTTAGTTGAGCCACCAAACAAACAATAATAGAAGTGTCTAACTTGTGACACTTATTTTACCGAGGAATTTACCAATTAATTCATTAAAAATCCTACAATGTGATTTCCTGGATTATTTCCTCCCATTCTGTCTCTCATAGTTGAAGTGTACATAGGATGAAAATTACAGGCCTCTCTTATTTTTTTAAGTGGGATAACTTGCACAATTGGTGGCTGACTAAATACTTTTTTGCCCCACTGTATATTCCTATCAATATTATGTAGGCTTTTACAGAAGGGTTTGTTCATATTATTAATTTTATACCTAAAAACATGGCGGAAATGGATATTTTAGGACTGTTGACAGTATTTTCTGATTTATGGAGTGATACAAAATGAAACAATAATTGTGAGCCTGGCTTTATCCAAAGTTCAGATTTCGGTTCCTGAAATGTGTTAAAATATGCACATATTTCATGAGATAATCGGAAAAACATTTTTTTAAATATCTTTGGAAGTCATCACATAACGGCATTGTAATACACGGTTCGGCTGCATTAAATATCTGCCGTAGATATTTATTTATAGAGCCCTGATCAGAAGACCTTTTGACAAAATGCCGCCAAAACTGAATATGTAACGTGGATCATAAATATATTAGCAATTAAACAACATCTTCCATTTATTTTCACACAATACGTCTCCTTACAGTATCAACACTAATTCGGCTGACTTTTATATTTGATCCAATTGGTATATAGGTTATATTTACACCATAATGGTGCACAGCTGATAGAAAGGGATTTTTTTGTAGTTTTTAAAGATATTATTTACTACCTTTCCAACTCCTCATGGTGTTGACTGTTACAGGTCTATACAGGTTCATGGTACAATGCATAAGCTTCAAATCGAGAGACTGAAACTGTATTTTCCTTTACCGTTCTGTTTTCATTTCACAATAAAGTTAATAATCATATTATGTTTGATATTATTGTTTTATTAACTACACCACTGTTTTTTTAACCTGTGTCGCCTAGTGGTTAAAGCACGTTATTGCATTTTGTTGTTGAATACGTTTTATTTGATGAAAACATTTAAATATTAAGAGTAGCCTACATACAAAATTGAAAATATCAAGAAGATACTGTAGTGATCTCTACAATAAAACAGTTTAGTGCATGACGTCCAAATATATTAACAGGAGGATGTCCAAAACAGACAAACTAATAAGGCTTTATTTAAACATTAAAGCTTACTTTAATTTAAGGTCTTCTTTTGAATAAGAAAAAAAAACGACTGGTCGATCGCGGGGAGATTCCCAGTCGATCGCGAGATGTGTCTAAAAATAGAACAACAATATTCAGTTTTATCGTTAATGTCCTATAATATAATCTTCCTGTGCCAGAATAATGCACTTGAACGCATCAAAGCTTTGTGATTGGCCGGCGTGACCCCATGTGTCTGGGCGTGGCTGGTGGACCACTCAGTGGGCAGTGCACTAGTTCGCTAACGTTGTCCGTGTCAACAGGAGTGACAGTCCGCACACACACAAGACCGCAATTATGGCAGAAGCAAAACATATATAATTTTCACTCCGAGTTGGAGGATGATTATTTTTGTATCTATTCCAATTCAAAGTCCATCTGTCTCATCTGCAATGCGAGCGTGGATTTATCGAAGAAGGGTAATTTAGGAGCGGCATTTCAAAACAGTGCACAAACGCTACGAGACGGAATTCCCTCCTAATTCTGCCCTACGCTCCCAAAAGGGGAGGGGCCTGAAAGGACAGCTAAATGCACAGCAGTCCATTTTCACCAGGCCCAACAACAAGAGCAAGGCTGCTACCATAGCATCTTATCGTGTCAGTCACGTTCTTGCGAAACACATGAAGTCTTTCAAAGACGGCGAAGTTGTGAAAGAAGCATTCCTGGAGGCTGCCGATGCGTAATAAAAAGAACGGTAGCATTTCAACAGGTTTTTGATATGATAAAAACTCAAGTTAGATACCGTTATTAATCAGCTGTAAGTTTGAGTTTGTTTGAACTTATTCATTATAATTATTGTGCAAAATAGTATAAGAATGCAAACATTAAGATCTGTTCTGTTTAAATTGATTATAGTCTATTATCAATTCAGGTTAAGAAACTAGTGTTGCTTGCATCCTATTTTAAAGGCATTTATTTGATCAGGAGTTATCCTTTAACGCCCACATAAAATCAATTTCAAGGACCGCCTACTTCCATCTACGTAACATTGCAAAAATCAGGCATATCTTGCCTCAAAATGATGCAGAGAAACTAGTCCATGCATTTGTTACTTCAAGGCTGGATTATTGTAACTCTTTATTATCAGGGTGTACCAAGAAGTCAGTCAAGTCGCTTCAGCTGATTCAAAATGCTGCAGCTCGTGTACTAACCAGAGTTAGGAAAAGGGACCACATTACTCCTGTTCTGGCTGCCTTACACTGGCTCCCTATAGAACACAGGATAGAATTTAAAATTCTTCTTCTCGCCTACAAAGCCCTTAATGGGCAGGCGCCATCTTACCTTAAAGAACTCATTATACCCTACTGTCCTACTAGGGCATTGCGTTCCAAGAATGCAGGGTTGTTGGTTGTTCCTAGAGTCTCTAAAAGTACAATGGGAGCCAGAGCCTTTTCTTATCAAGCTCCACATTTGTGGAATCAGCTTCCAGTTTGTGTTCGGGCGGCAGACACCCTATCCGTTTTTAAGAGTGCGCTTAAGACCTTCCTTTTTGATAAAGCTTATAGTTAGGGCTGATTAGATTCAGCCCCTAGTTTTGCTGATATAGGCTTAGTTTGTCGGGGGACATCTTACTTCTTCCTTCTCTCTGTCTATACTTGTGTACTCTCATGTTCCGATTAACCCAGCTTCCCAAAATGTCTTTCTTTTTGGTGTCTGTATACGCCGGGATCCGGAGTCATGGATGATCCTGCGCTCCTCTGTCCTGGATCTTGAGTCGTCGCTGTGGTCCTGGATCATAGGTCCTGGATGGATATCCTCGTGGATTCATCTTCCTATTATACACACATGCATTTCCAAACATTTGGACTACCTATGTTGCAAATGTATTATCTTTTCAATTTACACACGGCATCTATTGCACGTCTGTCCGTCCTGGGAGAGGGATCCCTCCTCTGTTGCTCTCCCTGAGGTTTCTCCCATTTTTCCCTTTAAACTGTGGGTTTTCTTCGGAAGTTTTTCCTTGTACGATGTGAGGGTCTAAGGACAGAGGGTGTCGTATTGTCATACTGATATTTTGTACAAACTGTAAAGTCCACTGAGACAAATGTAACATTTGTGATATTGGGCTATATAAATAAACATTGATTGATTGAAAAAACATTGATTATTTTTAGGGCCGGGACTTTAACGCGTTAATTAAGATTAATTAATTACACAAAAATTAACGCGTTAAAAAAATTAACGCATTTTAATCGCACTTATTTTTGCACCGCGGAACGTTTCTCACTGGATGAGTTTCAGGCGTACCGATCATACTGGAGCACCAACTAACGTTTATGACTTCAGACAACAACAAACCACAGTGAAGTGGGAAATGTTGTTTAAAAAAACGGACGGATGGAAGCGTCGATAAGAGCACGGTTGTGTGCAAATTATGCAAAACGGAATTCGCATATCACCGCAGCACATCAAGCCTCAAGTATCACCTCAATGCAAAACATATAGCAGCTAGCGTGGAAGCTAGCGTGGACGTTAGCCTCTTTTATCGCGTTCACACCAAAAAGAGCCGGTACTAAAATTAGTTAATGAGAACCTTTTTACCCCCACGAAAGTCCCTGCTAGAGAGCAGAGAGCTGTTAGAGAGCAGGGACTTTCGTGCGGCTCTCTTGTGAGAAAAGAGCTATATTTCTGATTGGCTGGGCGGATTGCAAACCACGCCCCGTAAAACTCCCAAAGAGTTTTGTGAAGCCGCCATTTTATTATCCTCGCATTAGCATTATTAGCATTAGCCCAGCGCAGAAAAGCAGAGAGACTAACTTATGGCAACACAAAATAAAACATGGGAGCGGTGGAGATGAGGAGGTGTCGGCGTTCTGGCGATTTACTCGGAAGGCTGCTGGGACTCCCAGCAGCTTCTACTGAAGCCAGTCCCCAACTCCGGGGACTTCCGGCTGGGGACTTTGGGCGGCAGTATACGCCGTGAAGTGATTTGCGGCCTGCCAGTAAACCCAAAGCAGAAGAAGTGACGTCAGCGGCTTCATTTGCCTAATCCACCCCCAGGTTCAAAGAGTTCTCATGAACTAAGTTCTCATGAACCTTTGTGGGAAAAGTACTGCGGTGTGAATGCGCCTAATGGTATACTAAAATCCATGTGAAAAAAAATTGCTTCTCACTGTTCTTAGGTCAAATATGTATATGCGATTAAAAATGCGATTCATTTCAATTAATTAATTACAAAGCCTCTAATTAATTAGATTAATTTTTTTAATCGAGTCCCGGCCCTAATTATTTTTATACTCTACTAAAATGCAACAAAAAAATGGTTTGATTCTATTAATTTTGTCTTTTTTATTGCACTTTGGCAGCAGATTCCTGTGTAGCTTCAGATCCGAGTTGTCTTATTAGTAAGCCTAATTTATACTTTTGTAGGAACACTATTTTTATATAATGGCAAAGAAAGGATTCAGAGTCTTTTCTTTTTTTCCTGTGTAATATGTGGCAGCACTGTTCAATGTTTCTTGAAAACATTACCCACTGTAGTGACGTGTGAATAAATTCCAACTCTGTATCAACAACACTGTTGTGTAACTTCAGTTAAATACTTGTGTGTAGATTAGAAAGAGGTAAGATAAAGGATCTGCAGTATTTTATGAAGTATTCATCGTACAAAGGTCAGTTGTATACAAGTAGAAGTGTGTATTTACCTGGTAGGCTGTCAGTAATGGCTACGCCTCTCTATTTGGACTGGTAGATCTCGGCAGACTGGCAACTTTAAAAGTAGCTCTCGGTTCAAAAAAGGTTGGGCACCCCTGGTCTAAGTGAACGGTGACTGTAAAAACTACACTGCGCATGCTCAGAGTATTTTCCTATGTAATGTGTGTGGCAAAAAATAATGACCATAGGGGAGCTGCCATCCCCACCATACGTCATCTCACATAATTCAGAGCTGATTGGCTGTAAGTACGTGTGCCGCGAAAAGTGTGGTGTGAAGAGGAGGAGAGAGACGCGTCCTAAAACCAGGAAGTAAGCTGCGCATGGCTTCCCTCCACAAAAAAGCAATGAGATTTCTCCATAGGATTTTAGAAAATAGCTCAAAATAAGATCTGTGGGAAACGTAGCTGTTAGATAAATTAATGTTTTGTTCATTACATTACATTACATTGCATTTAGCTGACGCTTTTATCCAAAGCGACTTACAGTAAGTGCGTTCGACCAACAAAATACAAACTTGAAGAAAACAGAATCATATAAGTACATCAGGTTTCATAGAGCAAAAACATTTCAAGTGCTACTCAACTGGCTTTAGATAAGCCAGTCCTTTATTAGTATATAAGTGCTTTGTTAATAGTTCTATCGCTCGAAGTGGAGTCGAAAGAGATGAGTTTTCAGTCTGCGCTGGAAGGTGTGTAAGCTATCTGCTGTCCTGATGTCAATGGGGAGCTTATTCCACCATTTTGGAGCCAGGATAGCAAACCCACGTGTTTTTGCTGATGGGAACTTGGGTCCCCCTCGCAGCGAGGGTGCAGCGAGCTGTTTGGTTGATGCAGAGTGGAGTGCACGTGCTGGGGTGTACAGTTTAACCATGTCCTGGATGTAGGAAGGGCCAGATCCATTCGCAGCATGGTACGCAAGTACCAGTGTCTTTAAGTCGATTCTAGCAGTTACCGGAAGCCAGTGAAGGGAGCGGAGGAGCGGCGTGGTGTGGGAGAATTTAGGAAGGTTGAAGACCAGGCGAGCAGCTGCATTCTGGATGAGCTGCAGAGGTCGGATGGCACATGAAGGTAGACCAGCCAGGAGGGAGTTGCAGTAGTCTAGGCGTGAGATGATGAGAGCCTGCACCAGAACCTGCGTGGCTTTCTGGGTCAGGAGGGGACGTATCCTCCTGATGTTGTAAAGCGTGTATCTGCAGCAGCGGGTTGTAGCAGCTATGTTTGCAGTAAAGGACAGGTTGTTATCTAGGGTCACACCCAGATTCCTTGCAGTCTGAGTCGGGGAAACAACAGAGGTGCCGATGTTGATTGTTAGGTCAAGAGTGGGACAATCTTTTCCCGGAAGGAAAAGCAGTTCAGTCTTGTCAAGGTTGACAAGACTGTTCAGCCGGATAATATCCACATGGCAACCCTACTTTTATAATTTTTGAATGATAAATCCATCATTTAGATAGATTTATGATAGACTTTTTAAACTACAAGAAGATAAGGAGGACTTTTACAAAAAAGTAATAGAGATTTTTGTCCAGAAGGATAGGCAAATGGACTTCATCTTCAAGTAAGACCGCAATTTTATTGAAAATGGGATCTTACTAAGAGAGAACAATTCAATATTTAAATGATAAAATTACATTTTTTGGGTATCCTTCTGTTGCACTGTCTGTTTAAAATTAATTGAAGCATCAGACTAAAGAGGCTTTTTAAAATAATATTATATTTTGATTTAGGTCAAAATATAATATTTGTAAACCTGAAGAGTCGCCAGTGACTCATGTTATGGAAATCTGAGACCCAACACTGTGGAGAGTACAAGTCAGAGTGATCAAAACAAATAAATGGTGAATCAGACAGAGTTGTCTTTCTAGTTATTTATTTGAAGTTCAAATACATAAGATACAATAAATATAGACACAGGTCTCACAGAGTATAGAATAGTCTGCGCGAGTGTGCGCAGATATAATAGGAAAGCAAAGCTTATATACAAGAAAGGGCGGGAAGCTCAGACTATCTGTCTTCACACGGTCTCATTGTTATTAGACACCTGTCCTTGAGCTCAGAATAGGGAAGTTCTTGTGAGACTTTGTGTGAAGAGGAGTAGCCTCAACATAGTCTGCCAAATCAGCTTTGTGGCCTTGAAGCGCTTGGGAATAAACCCACAGTAGAGTAAAAGAAGAAAACAGCACATCTCAGGAAATGAGAAACATTTGGTTTAAACATATAAGGATATAATAAAAATGTCCACTACATTCTCCCCTTTTGATCATACTTGATCAATAAAAAAACCCAAATGACAGGATAGACTGATATAACACATCAATGAATACACTCCATCGCTGGTTTAAGTAAACACATCACAAATATATCATAGAAAACTGGCTGTTTTTGGACAGACTCCAATATAATGTAAGCATAAGAGGAGAGTACACTCGATTCACATGATTATATTGATTATATTGTAGTGTCGGAATCAGACTCTTCTGATTCTAGCTGGTCTATTTCACTGTGGCGCAAAGGATTGTTGTGTAATGGAATAGCAGTATACTGAACGAAAGCTGAGGATACTATGCTGGAAACGTACTTCTTCGGTATTGGGATAATCAAACAGGTACAACTGATTAATAGGCGGAAAATGATCGTCAGTGTTGTAACTATCCTAGCTATGCTTCCCACCCGCCCGATGTAAGCCAGGACCACCAGTCCCAGCCACCTGCGTTGGATATGTCATCCGCTTTCATGTCGGCTAACAGGTTGTTAAGATGCAACACGGTGTCAGTGATGTTCTTGGTGGCGTCGGGAATGTAAGTGCAACAGGAGTCACCGATCATATGACACAGGTCAAGAGCAAATTGGTGCTGCATGAGCATGTTCCTAGAGGCTATTATGAATGGGGGCAATGCCTGGAAGCCTTGCGTCGTCTCGTAAGTGAGGTTCTCTAGCCGAACGTGTAAGGTATCTATGTTATGGGCATTGTTTACTGTACCCCACCATGGGAACAGGCCGCCAAATAATTTAGCTCCAGCGGACGTCAGATCTCTTTTTACCTTGTGGTGGTCGTGGTGTTGGAACTCTGGGTAATGATGTGTCGTGTACATTAAGGACGTGAGGACAGTGACTGCTGGATTCAAATCCACTAGAGTGCATGTACCTATCCAGAGGGGAGCCAGAACTTGATAGACCAATCCCCGTCTTGACCAGCCCCTCTGCCCATGTGGTTCGCCCTGCTTTCCCCATGTACCTCTTAGATACCTCGATTTTGGCTGACATGCTGTGTGCTGACCATGGATACATAAAATATAGGACTAGTCCTAACACAACTATCATGGCAAGTGTGCAGAGGAACCATTTTATGATTGTCCAGGCTCTCCAGTAGTATCCACATTGCTCATGGTTGCGTTTTCGCCTTTCCAGGCGAGCCCTCATCACGAGGGGGAAATGCTCCATGGGGTGTGTGTGTGTATTCCCTCGGTCGATTTTGTGACATGGACAGTCAGACTCCGCACACCGGTAACACAAACGAGGAACCAGAGAGCATATGGAACCGCTCAGCTGGCACTCGCTCGTGACACCTTGTGTGTAGTGTGTTTTGGTGTATGTAGTGCAAGTGTGGTGCTGGTGGTGACTTGGACACGTCACTTGTTGTCGTCTTCTTCTTCTGTTGGTGACTAGGACACGTCACTTGTTGTCGTCTGCTTCCGTTGGTGACTAGGACACGTCACTTGTTGTCGTCTTCCGTTGGTGACTAGGACACGTCACTTGTTGTCGTCTTCCGTTGGTGACTAGGACACGTCACTTGTTGTCGTCTTCCTTTTCTCCTTTCCTGTGACTACGACCTTGCAGTGGCTGGCGTGGACCCACGTAGCTCTCTCGGCGACCTTGACCGCTGCCTGGGTGACGAGAAGCACCTGGTAGGGACCTTGCCAACGATTGGATTTCCAGCTCTTTCTCCGGAAATCCTTGACCAGCACGAAGTCGCCGGGTTGGAGATGGTGAAGTGGACCAGTGGCAGTCGCTAAAGTGGATGGCAGGTTAACACAATATGACAACATAGCATCCTCACACAAAGTTGTGGAGGGAAGAGGACATCCTGGAGCCTTGAGTCCAATCTGTGGAGGAGCCCCAAAAAGGATTTCAAATGGGCTGAGTTGACTCCGTGTTCTTTTCCGCATCCGCATGTACATCAGCACAATGGGCAGAGCTTGTGTCCATGACAGACCTGTGTCTGCACAGCATTTTGCTATTTTGTTTTTGATTGTGCCGTTCTCTCTTTCCACCCCACCTCCACTCTGTGGATGATAAGCACAATGCTCTCTGATGTCCATGCCCATGTATTCTCCTATCTGCGTAATGGCCTCATTAGCAAAATGTGAACCGTTGTCGCTAGAAATGTTGTCTGGTAGTCCCCATCTAGTAATGATTTCCCTCTTTCCGGGGTCCTGTAACCTTTACTGGTCTACCAAAATTTTGCATAATGCAAATTAGGCATGCTTCACAGTGCTTTTGAGCCCCTTGTGAACCACTCCTGATTTATGGCCTCTAACATCCCCCCTTTTGACACATGATCCAACCCATGTGTCAACTTAGCAAAATGAGGGAAGAAATGTCTTGGGAGACATGGATTGGAATTTGGACCAACCCAGATGCTGGAGGTTGGGTCAAAAACAGCCCCAGCAGCCTTCCACTGAGCCTTCTCAACTGGTGTAGCGAGCTGCTGCATGGAAGTCAGTGACGACATTTTGTCAGTGAAGGAGGAGACAGGGATTTTAACAAATGATTGTGCGTGAGGTGCGAGAGGAATCAGAGCAGCTGCCTTTGCGGCTGAGTCAGCAGGTAAATTAGCGGACCCAATTGCTTAGGGAAACTGGGTCTGTACTGCTTGCGTGTGCGGCACATTTACAGACTGTAACTTCAGATGGGAGCAGAATGGCGTCTAGTAAGCTTGCAACCAGTACATGGTTAAGTACTGGTTTGCCATCAGATTTCAGAAATTGTCTACACTTCCAAATAGCCCCAAAATCGTGTACTACCCCAAAAGCATAGCGTGAGTCAGTGTAAATAGTCACAGTTTTGCCTTCTGCAAACGTGCAGTTAGTGCGATCAGCTCTGCTGCTTGTGCTGAGAGGTGACATGGAAGTGGTCCAGAACGGAGTACAGCAGAATCTGAAACAACAGAAAAACCCACCCGATTAGTGCCCCCTTGGTCGCGAGAGGCAGACCCATCAACATACAAAATGAGGTCAGCGTTGGTCAGAGGAACGTCTTTTAAGTCCGGTCTAGGTGTGCACACCATGGAAAGTTCGGCAACACAGTCGTGTTCGTCACCGTCCTCAGGTAAAGGCATAAGAGGGTTCTTACACCTTTTCCAAAGTCAAATTCAAGCACTTTTCAAGCATTTTCAAGGTGCATTTTCAAGCTTTTCAAGTATCTTACAGCTGTTGTAAATTACATATTTATATGCACATACTCAAATGATTATTTCCCTACCTCACATTAACTCAGATGTTCTTTATGCTATAAACAACCAAATGTGTGTTTCGTGATGGCATTCTACACGAGGATGAAAAATTAAAGAAAATAAAACTAAGTTTAATATTTCAAATAGGGCCGGGACTCGATTAAAAAAATTAATCTAATTAATTAGAGGCTTTGTAATTAATTAATCGAAATTAATCGCATTTTTAATCACATATAAATATTTGACCTGAGAACAGTGAGAAGCAATTTTTTTCACATGGATTTTAGTATACCATTAGGCGCATTCACACCGCAGTACTTTTCCCACAAAGGTTCATGAGAACTCTTTGAACCTGGGGGTGGATTAGGCAAATGAAGCCGCTGACGTCACTTCTTCTTCTTCTGCTTTGGGTTTACTGGCAGGCCGCAAACCACTTCACGGCGTATACTGCCGCCTGGGAGTCCCAGCAGCTTCTACTGAAGCCTTCCGAGTAAATCGCCAGAACGCCGACACCTCCTCATCTCCACCGCTCCCATGTTTTATTTTGTGTTGCCATAAGTTAGTCTCTCTGCGTTTCTGCACTGGGCTAATGCTAATAATACTAATGCGAGGATATGGCGACAATGGCGGCTTCACAAAACTTTTTGGGAGTTTTACGGGGCGTGGTTTGCAATCCGCCCAGCCAATCAGACATATAGCTCTCTTCTCACAAGAGAGCCGTACGAAAGTCCCTGCTCTCTAGCAGGGACTTTCGTGGGGTGAACTAATTTTAGTACCGGCTCTTTTTGGTGTGAACGCGATAAAAGAGGCTAACGTCCACGCTAGCTGCTATATGTTTTGCATTGAGGTGATACTTGAGGCTTGATGTGCTGCGGTGATATGCGAATTCCTTTTTGCATAATTTGCACACAACCGTGCTCTTATCGACGCTTCCATCCGTCCGTTTTTTAAAACAACATTTCCCACTGTTGTTCACTGTGGTTTGTTGTTGTCTGAAGTCATGAACGTTAGTTGGTGCTCCAGTATAATCGGTACGCCTGAAACTCATCCAGTGAGAAACGTTCCGCGGTGCAAAAATAAGTGCGATTAAAATGCGTTAATTTTTTTAACGCGTTAATTTTTGTGTAATTAATTAATCTTAATTAACGCGTTAAAGTCCCGGCCCTAATTTCAAAATGAGTGATCTGTACATCTCAAAACCGAATTCAGGCGACTTTTCACCTCCACTTAATTAAATGCACTGGTTGCAAATAAAAATGTGAGTTAATTGATTTAGATAAACATTTTAAGTTGCAACATTAATTTATAAGTTGTGTTGACGTAATCATGTTGGTAATTACATCAACTTAATATTGTGTGTCATTTGAACTCTGATTTCTGCGTTAATTGACTTCAAACTAAATTCAAGTTGAAGTAAGTAATGCAATTGGCTTGATAACTTAATTGTTCTACACCTTGAGTTAAGGATTTCAAGTCCACTCCCACTTAAGATGCCTGGACAAGTTCCCACAGTTAAGACAAATATAAATATACAAAGGACATTTTAAGGTGAGTGTCATCTTTTGTCATTCAAATACAACTTGAAATTCAAACTCTCCTGATTGAAACATCATGTGTTGAAATAAACAACTGCAGTTCAAAAAATAAAAAGTGAATTGCCTAATATTTTTGTTGTGGAATCAATTAATTTAGTTCTTTAAAGGCAAAACATGGAAAAGCTAAGAGAAAAACCCTATTGAATACAATATATTTGGAGCAACTTAATTTACAAATGGCTGTCAACTTAAAAACATGTGTTCATGTTCAACATGTGGTAATTAAGTACATACAATTTAAGATTACATTTAAATCCTACGGTAAAACAAGTTGGAACGTTTGGAGTAATCAACTTAAAAACTTGTGTTTATGCTACCAATTATTAAGTAAGTGGTAATTGAAAACACCTGATTGTGGAGGAAAAGCCTTCTCCCCTAACTCAAATAACTTTGTTGCTTTAACAAAATGTCATTAGAAGTTGTCTTAACTCAATAACCATCGATGCAACCTATTGCCTTGATTTTCTTTGTTAAGCCAAGCATTTGTTTTTAGAGTGTACTTAGACTGGGCCTCCCATATAACCTGGCTGAGCCGATATAAAAACAATCAGCCAAATAACTTTTCAATACATTATTGATTACTATTCTTTTAGTCCAAATCCCTCTATCTATCAGTGGGGCCCCTGGCTAGTGAAATGTGTGGACCGCCCCTGGGATTTGACACAGTTTGTGTTGTGTGGGTGCGAGTGTAACAGGAACCAGCGCTGCGCAGCAAACTCCAATACATAGTTTTAAGTATGAGCTCATCATTCACACATTCTAACAGGAAAACTCTCATCATAGCATTTACACGGATCATCAACAACGTTAGCACGTATAATGCAAATGAGAAGCCTCCATGAACACAGCAGGTGGAAAACCACGTTGATCAGTCAAACGCAACAACGCCTGAGAATCAGGATATGTCAGCAGCCATTTGATACACATTCACCAGTTCTTTATCATCAAATGCCAGTTTTTTGAACAATCGTAGGAGATGGCTGTCGGACTTTAAGCCCCTCATTTGTGGAAAAATGAGGTCTAAGCCGAACCGGAGAATCAGATCTCTGCCCAGTAAATGTATTGGGCAGACAGATGATAAAATAAAACAGTTTTTTACTGATGTGGGAAATGGATGACTATCATCACCGTTATCTCTACTGTGAAGTGATACAAAAACTTCTCCTTTACAGTCACCCCAGCCGCTCCTATTGAGTGAATAAATCTACCACTAAATTTGCAATCAGGCAAATCTGCCTTTTTACCACAGAATGTGTAACCCCAGAATCAACCAAAAAAATGGAACATCAACACCCATGATAGCTAAAGTTAGTGTGGGACATTTCTCAAATGCTGTTTCACTGTCATATTTCAAATATGTACCCTAGACATGTCTTCTACATTTTCCAATTACTCAATAGCATGATGTGTGTGTGGTGTGTGTGTGTGTGTGTGTGTGTGTGTGTGTGTGTGTGTGTGTGTGTGTGTGTGTGTGTGTGTGTGTGTGTGTGTGTGTGTGTGTGTGTGTGTGTGTGTGTGTCACTTCCCTGGTTCGATGCTGCTGGCTGAATTTCCGTCTCGCTCGATCGGGCCCCTTCCTCCCCATCTGGTGTAGGTCAGTCTGATTGTGAATGGCCCCGTCCTTGCTGTCCCCCTCTGCCTCCACTGCCAGTGTTCTGTGAGCAGTCCCATAATCCAATGTTCAACACTTCTGCCTCTCCCTCGGTATTGTGAGTGGCCAGCATTCTGCGTAGCTTGCGCTGTGTGTCTGTGAGTCCGTTGAGAAAGGCATTACTGAGGTGTGTTGCCCAAACACCTGCTTGGGCTTGGGTTTGTTTATCCCGCTGTTGTCCCCATCTACTTGGGGCTGATGGGGGTGGCGAGCTTGGAGTTGACGGACTGCATGGCTGGGGCTTGTAGTGGCGGTGGAGGTGGTTGAGGTGGGCTAGCCGGATTGCCAGGGTTGTACCCCGGGGGAGGGAAAGGATACCCAGTCGAGGAGAGGTCATTCAGGCCTGCAATGGAAGGACACAGAGATGTCTGGGGTTTACATGGTTTTGGAAATAATTTATTTTCCTTCTTTTCTTCACATTAATCTTCAACCTTAATATTTTCTTTAATGCCCAAGGCCAACTGCCTTTTTTTTTACTCCCCAGTATTATAAACACTTTCTTTGAGTGTCCAGTTTTCTATAAGTCTTTTACTTTAACTTTATTTTTACCCTTCATTCCGTCTTCATGTTCTTGTAATTTATTCTTTAGGTTCTTGATTTTTAATTTACTCAAAAAAACCTCCCTTTGGAAATCCGAACATTTCCGTCCAGATATTTAATTTAGACAGACTGTTTTCACCATTTCTGCTCGCATGACATCCACAATCGGACCCTCAGGAGAGTGTACAAGCCCCCTACCTGCTTTGTTCCCAAAACAAAGTCTTTAAGTGTTACCAAAACACCTGCTTTGTTCCCAAAACAAAGTCTTTAAGTGTTACCAAAACACCTGCTTTGCTCCCAAAACAAAGTCTTTAAGTGTTACCAAAACACCCCGTGTTACCAAAACACTATTTTTTCATCCGTCGATGATGTGATATTTGTTTCTCAGTACAAAAACTAATCGTAATCCCAAATCAGGAAGGATATCCCAAATATCCTACTTTCGAGCAGTCCCTCTCATAAATGCCATGGAGTTTAATTACGTTTAACTTTAAACAATTTAGACACTGTACATCTCACCGAGTATTGAAAGCCTTTTGAGTTCGTTGGATCTCGTGAAGTCAATCGGTTCCACCACCGGCGCTGGTCCTCTCGTCCCGTACGGTTTCTGTCGAGGTAGAGGAAGATCCGAGGATCCTGGAGCCAGCGTCCGTAGGTGTCCCCAATCGAACTTGCAGAGATCCTGCCGACAACGCCAATTGTTATGGAAATCTGAGACCCAACACTGTGGAGAGTACAAGTCAGAGTGATCAAAACAAATAAATGGTGAATCAGACAGAGTTGTCTTTCTGGTTATTTATTTGAAGCTTCAAATACATAAGATACAATAAATATAGACACAGGTCTCACAGAGTATAGAATAGTCTGCGCGGGTGTGCGCCGATATAATAGGAAAGCAAAGCTTATATACAAGAAAGGGTGGGAAGCTCAGACTATCTGTCTTCACACGGTCTCATTGTTATTAGACACCTGTCCTTGAGCTCAGAATAGGGAAGTTCTTGTGAGACATTGTGTGAAGAGGAGTAGCCTCAACATAGTCTGCCAAATCAGCTGTGTGGCCTTGAAGCGCTTGGGAATAAACCCACAGTAGAGTAAAAGAAGAAAACAGCACATCTCAGGAAATGAGAAACATTTGGTTTAAACATATAAGGATATAATACAAATGTCCACTACACTCACCAGCCATGAACCTCACTGCAGAAGCTTATAACATCTATGTTTTTTGTGCCCCACCACTTTTGTACATATAGAAACGCCACTGGTCAGGTGTAACTAAAGTCTGATTTAAGGGTTGTTTATATTTCACATCATTAATCAGAATCTGCAAAGTAACAAAAATAAATGTAGTGGAGTAAAAATACCAGGTTAACCTCTGAATTGTAGATGAGTAGAACAAAGTAGTATGCTGCTGTAACAAAAACATTTCCCAACTTGGGATCAATAAAGTATATCTTATCTTATCTTATTTTAAGATGATCGATGGCTACTGCCATATTTGCAAAATGTCCCTCTGAACCTTGACAAGTGCATGTTTCAGGCTTATCAATGAACAACACGAGGGGTCACAGACATAAGACCAGCTGTTAAATAAAGCTCTTCTGACCTTAGGTGTCATGTGGGTATATTAATTCACCCATTTATTAATTATATGTTTTAAATGTGATAACACCACTGTGTTTCGTATCCCCTAAACCTCCAGGGTGTACACAGTTTAATACTGGCAACTTCTAATTGTGGGAAATACGAAAATGTCTTATAAAGAGACGTGCCATATAATGTTGCGAAACACACAATAGCCAGCATGTGAAGTTCTGGGGGCTGGACCCGTCCAATTCCAAATTCCAGTTTTGGAAAGTCTGCCGTGGTTCCATTCCATTTCAAAGAGCTGTTGACGCTCAGCATAACCTTGTCGCACTGCCACTCCAACATCCAATCACAAGGCTTGATGACTAATCACGGGGTTTGTAAAGCAAGGCGGATGTTGTAGTCCCAAACCATAGCTGGGGATTCGATTCTGGGTAGTGTAGTGTCTTCGGAAACTGTAGTGTCTAAACTCCTAAAAAACTATTTGTTTCTCTGAATCGAAGGTTAAAAACACAAAAGCATTGTACACAATTTAAACCAATCAATATTGTGTAATTAAGGATAAACTGATGTTTTTTAGTGGTTGAGTAATGCAGATATCACTGTGTAATCATTTGACAGTGAAGGGAATATATCCGGTTTTATTATGAAAACTTCGAGACCGGAAAAACTGTTTTCACCCACACTAACTTTACATGGAAGCTGCATACACGTTGTCCTGGCGAGATCTCAAATCATCTTCGTAATATCTATCAAACTATAGATCCTACACATCCACTGGACGTGGATTCTAAAAGTACAATATACACTTCTCGCTAGAAATCTAATCAAAAAGCATTTTAATGGCCAAACTATTCTACAATTTATGATTTTCCAGAGAGGGTTATTTGTGAATAAACGGGAGCATGTTGTTTCTTACACGACCACTAGAGGTGCTACACTTTAAAACGTGGCTATGGGTCGTAATCTAAGCTGCTTAAACAATCAACCTATTTGGTCGTTTTTTGTAGGAGGACAGGCTGATTAAATCATACACACTTGGCGAGCAGGGACCAAATGTTTGCATTAGCGCTGTCGCCTCTTGTGTGCAACTCAAATGATGATGTTCAAAGGAAAAAACATAAAATATCGAATTATTTATATCAAATTGTAAAATAAGGTGGCGGGGGGTCTGTGCTGGCGGCGGATGTAAAAGTTACATTAAACTGGAATTTACATGTTACAATATCACAATATACACAACTTTTTAAATATCTAAACCTTTCCATGACTTTTAAAAGTGCCATTTTCAATTGCCAATTCCTTACAATCTTGCTAATGGAAACATAAAAGAAATATGTACTCACTAACTATACAATATCCTGTATGATTATGGACAACATGCTAATCTATCATCAATTATTTTTATAAATATTGGGATTATAATAATTCATTACAATTATTCATTGTTACTATTAAGTGAACAATTGTATTGTTGCACTTTCACATTTAAATAAACAGAGAATTGCAGAAAAAGTATATGTTGCAATATTACTTTACAGCATTTTGTATTGCAAAATAAACAATTTCATTTGCACATATCAAGTTAAATGTACAAATCTGGTGAACTTTGAGATCTACACTTTCACCAAGCCAACCAACTGCAGCGGGTCATAGAACCGGGATGCCGACCCACAAAAACGGAGGTATCGAGAAACTGTTATATACACAACGTTCACTGTTTGTCAGAGTTTGTACTTTGAAACGACCAGCCAGGCCTGTGCTTTTGTCCGTAAAACTCTGGTAGTCTGAAGGGGTGGCTTATTGAGAGGCAGTGAAGAGGGTCCTAATAAAGGATCTGGGTAAAGGTGTGGATGTATTAGTGAAGACTGAAAGGGCTAAAGAACACAGAGGAAAGCACATTTTTAGCCGATGATGGGTTACGGCAAGCTGTGTCTGTTACTGCTTCTCAGCAGCTACACTTTGGCTCGTAAGTAGAAATTCATTTTAAATCAAAGTAATTGATTACAATCACATTTCTCATTTAAAACAAACTATTTTGAAGTTAAAGGGTAAAAGCCTTTTTCTCAGCACAGGCTTTACTAATAGATTAACGATGTCTCTGTTCTGTTTAAGTTTCAGAGTAACATATACAGTAAGCCAACATAAACAATACTAGGACCCTTAGTTTGAAAATGGAATTAAATGTCTTCTGTGAAAAAGGACTATATTGGTGTGATAGTTCAAGGGTCCTGCCATTTTACATGTTTTCTCATTATACTATCATCACAATATCATTATGCATACCTATGCTTTAACAATAACAAGTTTGGCAATTTTCAAATACAAATATTCTAGACTCATTTAAATCCATATTCCTTTAATGTTACAATTACCCTTACAATAACCACAAAGATAAGCCCTTGGTTAGAAAACTCAGTTTGTCACGTATATTCAAATGCCTTTTTTTAATAAATCTTTATAATTATCCATTGGCAGTGGGACAACAGGAATAACAGCAGGAACATTTTACTCAAATAGAAAACGAATTATTCTGTTTATCTTTCATACTGTACATATATTACCCGGCTGTCAGCAGTTATTAATTGTCATTTAAAAAATAGATGAATGAATGCTTAGTGTTTAAGTATGTAATAACCTCTTTTCTATTTCCCCCAATTTATTTTCCTTGCCACCATGGGTGATGTTAAAAGAAAATAGTCCAAAATGGACACATTTGTTCACTTCATAAACTCTATATTTATTTATAATTCTAATAAAACCATCTTCATTACTTATTTATATAACCAGTCACTATTTTTGTTTTGTTTTCCAGAGGAAGGCAATGACAACAATGAACAAACTTCAACTTGTCTGTGTAAGTTTCAACAAACTAATTAGTTATATTCACATTAAATGTGCATTTCTCATTATGAAACCATAGAACCCTCTTCTGAAGAGATTGTAATGTTGTTGTTTACATGACTACTTTGATAATTTGATCAAATTGGAAGACATTATGCCAATATTGTAGATTTTAAGGAGATGATAGAGCCCCATATTGATGGAGCCACAACACTCTGTAGCCTACTTTGTCCCGGGGGTTAACATTGTGGGTACCTGGAAAAATGTGTATGTGCATAGGATAGATAGGGTAAGATAGGAGGTGGGGTGAGTGGATGTTGTTACGAACAGACACATAGACCTGCTAACAGATCGATGGTGGCTGTGCTTAACCTACAAACTCATGACCTGTTTCTGGAGATAGCAGCAGGAAGCTGATGGACTTTTGCTCCTGTGCTTTTAATGATTTGCTACTACTACTACTGTTGTAAAAGAGCTTAAAAAGGCAAAAGCAATATTTTTCCTTAATGCTATAAGGAAGTTCTATGCTAACACTGCAGTCATATACATGCCAAAAACAAGAAGAAGGCTGCAGAAGAACTATCAATGGTCAATATCTCAAACTGGTTAACAAACTCACATTTACACCTCAATGTCAGCAAAACCGGCTGTATGTTTTCTTCAATGTGAATGTGAATAGTGGTCCAGACCCCTGAGTTATAGTAGTAGGAAAAAGTATATCAGTAGTCAATGAGTTTAAATATTTAGGTATGGTTTTTGATTCACAACTTACATTAAAAGCGCCTGTTCAAAAAAGTTGTGATCCGAATCAAATTTAATCTGGCAAATGTTCGTCACATCAGGTACAGTTTAACTACAGAGGCCTCAAAATGATACTTTAATGCAATGATTGTCTCACACATAAACTACTGTCTCACCAGCTGGACACAGACAAGTACAGTAGGACCAAAATAAAATCTGTGGAAACATTTTCTAAGCAGGGTCTGAAAACACAACAGCATTTTAGAAAACACAACAGCATTTCACAAAACACAACAGCATTTCACAAAACACTACAGCATTTCAGAAAACACCACAGCATATCACAAAAAGCCACAGCATTTCAGAAAACACAACAGCATTTCAGAAAACACCACAGCATATCACAAAAAGCCACAGCATTTCAGAAAACGTCACAGCATATCACAAAACACCACAGTATTTCAGAAAACACAACAGCATTTTAGAAAACACAACAGCATTTCAGAAAACACCACAGCATTTCAGAAAACACAACAGCATTTCAGAAAACACCACAGCATATCACAAAAAGCCACAGCATTTCAGAAAACGTCACAGCATATCACAAAACACCACAGCATTTCAGAAAACACAACAGCATTTCAGAAAACACCACAGCATTTCAGAAAACACAACAGCATTTCAGAAAACACAACAGCATTTCAGAAAACACCACAGCATTTCAGAAAACACAACAGCATTTCAGAAAACACCACAGCATTTCAGAAAACACTACAGCATTTCAGAAAACACTACAGCATTTCAGAAAACACAACAGCATTTCAGAAAACACCACAGCATTTCACATTGGACGGAAAGGGTATTCCTTAGGGAGAACACTTCTTGTTTGTGATTGGACAGAGTCAGCCATAGAAGCACTGCTGTGATTGGTTGTTTTTGCTGCCAGTCAAGAAATGACGCTTCGTGATTGGCCCAACACATCAGCCGTTAGCTGTTAGCACACACTCAGAGCTCACAGCTCCTCATATATGTTCAGAAACTGGACAAAAGTTAAATATATACAAAACACAGACTGTCTATTTCATGGTGAATACAGTCACTGCTTTATTTACGTCTGTATGACGTTGTTGTGAGTGTGGACGGAGCAGCTACAGGTTAGTTTAGCCTGATCGATCCGATTCCGATAGGATTTACATGGAGATACGGCCCGCCCCCTCTCCAGCGTCTTGTTTGAATGACAGGAGTAAACACAGAATTAATGCTTTATTCATTCATGGTTTTTAAGGGGCTTATCTCCATGTAAATACTATGGTAGACTACCCAATATTTGCATCGCTCTAATCGAAAAGCTTTTAAAATGCGTGTTTTCTGAATGGAATCGGATCCATCAGGCTAAACTAACCTGTTGCTGCTCCGTCCACACTCACAACAACGTCATACAGACATAAATAAAGCAGCGACTGTATTCACCATGACATAGACCAGAGGTGGGGAACCTTTATCCTCTCAAGTGCCATTTCAATTTTTTCAACATCCTCCGAGGGCCGTACAAATTATTGACCTCTGCTTAAAAATACTAAAATCACAGCCCACTCATTTCACCTTTCTTTCATGCTGTGCAAAGAAAAAGCAACCTCTTAATCCAGATATCTTGCCATGACTCACGCATGCACGTGCACGATTGTGGCATGACCACCAAAACAGAAAGATATGGACACAAGATGTGTGCAATTTAGTTTCCTATCCATGTGAATATGATTTGAGTGGGGGGGGGGGGGGACCTAACCTCCTCTAGGGGGAAGATTTTTTTTTTTAAATGTTGAAATTAAAAGCATCAATCTGGTGCACTTTGAGAGCAACATTAAGAGATCTATGGATACATCTCTCAACACCCATATGAAACAGAACTGTAAGCAGATTTTCTTTTTTTTATGGATATGTTACAAATCACTTCCCTTTCAAACTGTATTCTTGTTTATTAATACTTTTTTTTACTGTCATATAGTATTTTATACCTGTTTACTTTATTCTCTTATTTTTTTATAACTATAATGATCATATAAAGATGTGCCTTTACCTCACTGGTTGGAGAAAAAGCTTCTTATATTCGTTAGCATAGCTAACCAGATGCTAATAACAACAAAGTTATTGACTGTATGATCAGTATGACAGATGAACAGATCGCCACTGGGCTTTCAACTAAAGACACAGCCACGCAAAAACTACAGCATGTGTACGGCTCCTTATGGGTACTGACATTTGTGATGTCCCGGCCCGGAGCGACGTCCTGGTGCTCTCTGGCAGATCTAAACCCCTGTCGGACGAGAGATATACCACGTGATGACACGTTAGGATCGTGTTGTGTTCAAGGACCCTGACCTTGGCCAGGAAAAACAGGCACTCGCTTGTTTAATTCTTTTGCGGTCTAGATTTCTTTTTTTTTTTTCTTTTTTGCGTGAGTGACCTCGAGGGCCGTATCAAATTGTCTCGCGGGCCGTATACGGCCCGGGGGCCGGAGGTTCCCCACCCCTGACATAGACAGTCTGTGGTTTGTACATGTTTAACTTTTGTCCAGTTTCTGAACAGATATGAGGAGCTGTGAGCTCTGAGTGTGTGCTAACGGCTGATGTGTTGGGACATATTTCGCTGTCGGGTGTTGACCAATCACGAAGCGTCATTTCTTGACTGGCAGCAAAAACAACCAATCGTGCTTCTCTGGCTGGCTCTGTCCAATCACAAACAAGAAGTGTTCTCCCTAAAGGAATACCCTTTCCGTCCAATGTGAAATGCTGTGGTGTTTTCTGAAATGCTGTTGTGTTGTCTGAAATGCTGTGGCGTTTTTTGAAATGCTGTGGCGTTTTCTGAAATGCTGTGGCGTTTTGTGAAATGCTGTGGCGTTTTGTGAAATGCTGTAGCGTTTTGTGAAATGCTGTGGCGTTTTCTGAAATGCTGTGGCGTTTTCTGAAATGCTGTTGCGTTTTCTGAAATGCTGTGGCGTTTTTCGAAATGCTGTAGCGTTTTGTGAAATGCTGTGGTGTTTTCTGAAATGCTGTAGTGTTTTCTGAAATGCTGTGGTGTCTTGCACTTCAAGGCCACCATAGAAAACATTGGATAACAATTCATATAATTTCATATCATCATTGTAATGTCTAAAATCAAAATTCATCAACCAGAGTTACTGCGAGTGGGGATTATAAAATACCTCATAGAAAGAGTACCTTTCGGCAGTCAGTCTTTTCCTATCAGGTAGCACATACCTGGCAGTCTGTACCAGGGCCACCCCTCCCTACATGCAGAACACACGCAGTGCGTAGGGCCTCATCTTGCGCAGGGGTCTCAGTTTAATGCGTAAATGCGGCGCAATTATGCGCGCCACATTTTCCCCGCAGCGAGGCTCCGGCGCTAACAGTTCATGAGCGTGCTCTACTACCCTCTACTACTATGTGCTTTAATTTCGGTTGTGTGTTAATGGGATTGTATATTAGGGCTTTTAAGTGGGAATATGTGCGTTATATGTGCTGCAATCGTGCTCATGTGCTTTTACCTGTGCTTATATGCTGTCATTGGGCTCATGTGTTATTTCTGTCCTGATGTGCTCTTGAATGTTTTCTTTGAATGCTGTCAACCGCCCAGGGACTGCAGATGAAGATTAGCCTCTATGGATAATCTGCCACACTGACATGATGGACTCAAGTGCTCATGTTGATTAATGTACATTGTCCCTTCATAAATAAATACATTCAGATACACCAATACTAATGATCTCATCTTTAAAGGCAGGGATAAGGCATAAGGCATAAGGGACACATATCCTAAAGGATCAGTCAAACCATGTGATACCATTTTCTACTTGCAGTGGCATCCAGATTCAGGACCTATAAGAACTATGTGTACCAGTACACCACAGAGAGCAGAAATGGTATGGTGGGCACTGCCAACCTGAAGAACGGCCCAAAGGTCTCTTGTCAGGTAAATTCCTGTTTATGTGTCCAACTTTGTTAGGTCATTTTACAACAGAATGTTCTTATCTGAAATCCCTCCCTGTCTTTCCATTGACCCTGTGTCTGCATGTACATATCTTCAGGTAGAGATCGAAGTTCCGCAGACATGCAGATTTGTCATGCACACCAGGGACTGTGCTTTAAGTGAGGTGTCAGCCATGGACCCCCAGGGCCAGCCGGTCTATAGCCAGGCCCGTGGCTTTGCAGCATTCCAGGCCGCCATGGAAAAGTGGGTAAAAAACAGAGTTTCCAGGAACAGATACACATGCGGAGCCCAAGAAGGGACATGGATGGATCTGTTTTTTAAAGCACATTATGCCTATAAATAGGTAACAATGAAATCCCCTGCCAAAAGGCGCTTCAGTAAAGGCACTTCTGTTGGTGCTGCTATTGTACCAGAAGAAAAGGACAAAATACTTACATTAGTTATTCCTCACATTATATTCCACAATAGTTATCAGGTATTCTTTCATTTGTAATCTCATGTAATGAGTCCTAACTTTAACATGGAGAAGATGATAATGAACACATTTATGTTCATGTATTGTACATGAAATATGATTGTGTTACAATGGCTCAAAGACGGTTTAATCAAGTTAGGATTTCTTTGGTGATCACATACTCAACAAGACTTACATGATTTATGATTGTTATAATGCATGTGTTTCTTTGCTCTTACTCAAAACCCAAATCAAGGCTAGCTTGACATAATTTAGCTTAGCACTAAAATGGTGTCAGGTAGGTGGACAGATGCAAGTGTCTTACTAAAGATGTTGTGAGACTTACCTTTTAAGCATGTACGTCACAGCAATCATAGCATGTGCTTGCCATTCAAATGTGGTTACAGAGCTTTAGCAATTTTAACCACTGTGTTGAATATTTTCAAATGCCCTGCCCTACGACAGTCCCTCTTTACGGCACATATGCAGTCAGTTCTTCCAGACTGGAAGACTTTAACGGTTTTTATTACTCATTCCTTCAAAGCAAGATCAAAATAATACACAGCAACCTAATCAACACCTCCGTCTCGTCCACCTTCCAGGTTCCATCCTTATCTGGAACCTGCCACCCTTTTACAGCTTGCACCCAAATTACCTCTCATAGTTGCCCAAGTCACCGGCATGAATACCTCAACCTCCATCCTGGACCCCATGCCCTCCACCGTTGTCAAGGCCTGCCTCCCCCCAACTCACTCCTCTGATCTCCACAGTCATTAACTCCTCTCTGTCCACTGGCCTCGTCAACCATAGACTGTATATATAATTGGACGTAGGGTCCGTGACGTCACCCGTAGGATTCTGCAGAATTGCAGAGAAGCCCTTAGTAGGCAGAGTCGGCCACTAACGGCTCGACAGTGACGTCAGAGTTCAACTCTCGCCTCCTCCAAATAAGGGCAAAGAGACGGAGCCGAGGCAGGACCTGCTGCCACCGAGCTGAAAGTTCCAGAGCTAACTGAAGCTACCAAGCTAAGCTAACATGCTCCCCATCTGCACACTGCCGTCGCATTTTACGTTTCTAAGGTAAGCGGACATGAAACTATTCAACAAAACTATAAATAACAATCTAAGTTATTGAGTTTTTAGCATAATACTTCAGAATCTTAAAATCCCTTAACGTTTGTATGCAATTGTGCTAAATTCAACACTGGAATCAAGCAAATATTAATATGTTTGCATGACATTAGTTATTTATATTTTGATATCACTTAACTATATGTTTAATACATTTAAGTCAAGCTAAGGTACATGTGATGGTAGCTAGTTAGTGCTCTTACCTGTGAGGCCTCCTCCAAACAGCATGATAACCAGACTGTATCATTAAAACTAAGTAGCAGTTCTAGATCCTTGACTTTAGACAAACAATTAAAAAGACAAAATGTATTTTAAAGACTAATCTTTATTTGAATGTGCCTCTTAACCTGAGATATTAGTTATAGAGTAATAGTATTGACAAACTAAAAAAAACTGAGCAACTCAACAATCAACTTTATATTTCTTATTGTCTAAAGCATTTCTTATTTTCATTTTTCCCCTCTCATATTCAGTGTGGACGGATTGAGACAGCGTGGTGTCCAGAGAGCTGCAGAAACTTCAGGGAGGACTATCCTGTCTGTTGGTTTGGAGAGGACTGAGGGTCTTTCCTCAGTGAGGAGGACCAGGCCTGATGGAGGAGCTGATACCATAGCTGATACCAACTGCACAGGCCTAGTCTGTCACTTTATTTGACTACATGTGTTTACTTATACATTAGTTTACACCTTCTGTCCATATGTGATTTTTATTTAAAACATTTTTGATTAACTTTTGGTTCACATTTCAATAAATTGTATTTGTATTTGCACTCCTTTTGTCCATTATTCTTACTGAAAATGTTAGATTACACATTCACATCTGACTGAAGATTAGCCCCATTTATTTGTGACGTTGCAAACTCTGCGGTACAAGGCACAAGTGATGTGAAGCTCATAAAGTGAGGCAAATAGAAATAATCAGCTGATGGAGTGTGGATGTAGGTGCATTCGATCAGCTGACTGTGTTTTCACAATAAAAGTAGTTTCTTAGTGAATGTCCTGTACTGGTCTTACAATATCATAACATCAGCTTTTAATATTCCTCTTGGGTGTTCTTCTTGACCCTCAGAGAAGGAGAACATGTTGTCTTTCAGGCATGTCCTTTCCTAACAAAAATGACAGGAAACATAAAACATATTATTGCAGAACAAGTGTGTTATTTATGAAAGCGGTGTGCTTGTGTGTTTAGGGGCTGTAGATATAATTATTTTGTAATTATAATGTTTTTTTTTATTTCAACAGTGAGCTACAAAGACAATCATATTATGAATGAACAGTATGAAGTTCATCAACATTGAAATATATGTTATTATCAAAATAATATTTAACTGTTATCAAAATGTAGTGCAACTGTAGAAGCTTGCTCTGTTGTCTCACTGAAAGAATAAATGTTACCACGTTAGTACAGACAATATTGAGAGATAAATAGTAGCAGTTCTCACTATGTGTTAAATAGCTTTGCCTTCAATACATTAAATTAGAAAGCTGACAAAGTCATATTGCTAAATATCTAAATGTAACTTTTTGCATGTAAAAAACCCTCAACTTAACTGATGTGTAGGTGATCTAGTATTTAGTATTGTTTAATGGAATGTATATCAGTGTATTCAAGTCAATACTTCATTAATTTAAACCAATATCTTTCTTGATTATTTGTACAGTATGACAAATAGAGTCTTTATACCTGTGCTGAAGTTGACTGCTGTGAGGAGTCCAGTTCTGTCTCTCACTCTCTGGTCCAGCCTGTCTGCATCACCTGGACACCTTAAACAAACAGATATATTTGTAAAGTACCATGTGTACAAACAATATAACTTATTCTCTTCTGTTGAACATGTTGGATTGTGTATTGTCCGAGTCAGGGTCCTTTTTATTTTACTGTAACTTTGGAAGTTGTGTTACCAATGCTTACTGTTTATTTGATACCAATTTGGTAATGCAATTAATAAAAACAACAAGGTTTGGGTTCGTTCTTCAGATGACTGTGACGTTAACGTGTAAGCTCAATAATGAACTCCAGCTCAACCAACCATATTGTAATATCTAATTACACTGAACAAAAATATAAATGCAACACTTTTGTTTTTGCTCCCATTTTTCATGAGATGAACTCAAAGATCTAAAACATTTTCTATGTACACAAAATAACCATTTATCTCAAATATTGTTCAGAAATCTGAAAAAATCTGTGATAGTGAGCACTTCTCCTTTGCCGAGATAATCCATCCCACCTCACAGGTGTGGCATATTAAGATGCTGATTATACAGCATGATTATTGCACAGGTGTGCCTTAGGCTGGCCACAATAAAAGGCCACTCTGAAACGTGCAGTTTTGCTTTATTGGGGGGGTCTGGGGGGGTCCGACAACCAGTCAGTATCTGGTGTGACCACCATTTGCCTCACGCAGTGCAACACATCTCCTTCGCATAGAGTTGATCAGGTTGTTGATTGTGGCCTGTGGAATGTTGGTCCACTCCTCTTCAATGGCTGTGCCAAGTTGCTGGATATTGGCAGGAACTGGAACACGCTGTCGTATACGCCAATCCAGAGCATCCCAAACATGCTCAATGGGTGACATGTCCGGTGAGTATGCTGGCCATGCAAGAAAAGGGATGTTTTCAGCCTCCAGGAATTGTGTACAGATCCTTGCAACATGGGGCCGTGCATTATCATGCTGCAACATGAGGTGATGGTCGTGGATGAATGGCACAATAATGGGCCTCAGGATCTCGTCACGGTATCTCTGTGCATTCACAATGCCATCAATAAAATGCACCTGTGTTTGTCGTCTATAACATACGCCTGCCCATACCATAACCCCACCACCACCATGGGCCACTCGATTCACAACATTGACATCAGAAAACCGCTCACCCACACGACGCCACACACGCTGTCTGCCATCTGCCCTGAACAGTGAAAACCGGGATTCATCAGTGAAGAGAACACCTCTCCAACGTGCCAGACGCCATAGAATGTGAGCATTTGCCCACTCAAGTCGGTTACGACGACGAACCGGAGTCAGGTCGAGACCCCGATGAGGACGACGAGCATGCAGATGAGCTTCCCTGAGACAGTTTCTGACAGTTTTGCAGAAATTCTTTGGTTATGCAAACCGATTGTTGCAGCAGCTGTCCGAGTGGCTGGTCTCAGACGATCTTGGAGGTGAACATGCTGGTCCTGGGCTAGTGTGGTTACACGTGGTCTGCGGTTGTGAGGCCGGTTGGATGTACTGCCAAATTCTCTGAAACGCCTTTGGAGACGGCTTATGGTAGAGAAATGAACATTCAATTCACGGGCAACAGCTCTGGTGGACATTCCTGCTGTCAGCATGCCAATTGCACGCTCCCTCAAAACTTGCGACATCTGTGGCATTGTGCTGTGTGATAAAACTGAACATTTTAGAGTGGCTTTTTATTGTGGCCAGCCTAAGGCACACCTGTGCAATAATCATGCTGTCTAATCAGCATCTTGATATGCCACACCTGTGAGGTGGGATGGATTATATCGGCAAAGGAGAAGTGCTCACTATCACAGATTTTTTCAGATTTCTGAACAATATTTGAGAGAAATGGTTATTTTGTGTATATAGAACATGTTTTAGATGGGAGCAAAAACAAAAGTGTTGCATTTATATTTTTGTTCAGTGTAATCATGTTGAAATATGAGATTAACAATTGTAATATACACACATCTTATTGTGAGGTTGATTTCACATACACTACTTCAACGTTAGCTTACTTGAGCATAGCCAATTAAAATGAACCTTAGCGATGCATACAGTTCCTACCTACATAATAAAATATCTCTCTAAGTTACAAGGATGACCTTATTTTATCAACCTCAAACAGAAGCCGTTTGTTCTATAGTATTATCCCACTTAGCACTTGTCTATTTCGTTTTAACCTTTATATATACAGTCTATGATTTTAACTTGGAGGCTACGATTAGCATCGTTAGCACCAATGTAGCTACCACTCACTTACACGCTAACCCAAGCCTTAACATTCATTACGCAGCTGATTAAAATCATTAACACAACAATAAGTACTCGATTTTCAAACCGCATTCATGCACCGTCTGTTTCAACCGCAGAGCGAGTCACAATAGTCCGATATATAAGCATGAAGAACAAACAGCCACGGCCGGCTTCAAGTTGTGTTTCCTGGATGAACAGAGCAGGCAGAGTCCCTGTAGCTTCACGGAGCAGCTAGCAGAGAGACAAGAAGCTAACAGCAGCAGTCACTTGACAGAACTGTCACTCAATGTGACCACGCCCTAATTTATGCAATAACTTTAAGACCTAATATAAATAAAAGGGTCGTGTTAGGAAACAATTCACTCACAGATCCATAATCATGAAGGTGGAATCTAACTATATTCATAATAATATGTATTGCATCCAGGGGTAGAAACATGTTTTTTTATGCTGTAAAGTTGGGCATTTTAACATGGGGCTCTATGGAAATTGCTCCTTTCTGCAGCCAGTCCCTATCGGCCAATATATGAACTGCAGTGTGTGGCACTTCCGTATTGGCGTCCCGGCTCTTCCCCAGCGTTTTCCGCTTGCTCAAAACCCACCTGGACTGCAATTACCTTCATGAACCATTTCAATCACAAAAAAAACACTAGTGGCTTAAAGCTCACCTATTATGCTATATTTGAAAAATATATTATAGGGCCATATCTATACAAAACATGTCTCTGAAGTGTTTTGCTCAAAATACCGATCACCCATTGTAGCATGCCTCATACACCTCGATTTCAGCCCTGTTACTATAGTGCTGATTCTGGGTCTGGCCCTTTAAATGCAACCGAGCTGCTGCTGGCCACACCCATTTGGAGCTGCTGCTGGCCACGCCCCTCTGGAGTGCATGCAAGCAGTGAGCCCTGTGAAGAGAAGGCTGTCTACCAGCAGAAACTCAGCTAAACGCTGCCGTGATTAAACGCCATATTATGTTCCAAACCACATCAAGGATTATTTCTGAAACAATATGGAGCTCAAATGCTTTCTCTCTTGTGGGTTTACCACAAGGACAGTACCTTTTATATCTTCAGCTTCTTTACACATACAGAAGCTGGAATATCACTCTGTAATATTCCAGTACAGAGTGTTAGCGATGCTTGCTAATGTAAACACAGACCATATTACTTTCAAAACACGTCACACATTGTTTCTGATACAGCACACAGCTTGACATGTTCTTTCTTCAGTGTTTACAGCTCGAACAGTGCCATTATATGTATTATATACAGTGGGGGCTCGAGAACATTTTACATGGGGTGGCAAAGAGGTTATGCCAGGGTGGTATGGGAGGGCAGACAGTACGTGGTATTTTATACTATATATAACCTATTTATTGTTAAATCATGCCCTAACACAAGTGTTCTTAATGCACAAGAGAAACAAGGTGTTCAGACAAACAAACACAAATATAGTATAAAACAGCAGAAAATACTCATGATACCCTAGAACTCTGTTTACTGTAGGTACAGTAAAAGTACTTAGTTATAATTAAGTACACAAATGACATCACCCATCTATTAAGAGAGCTTAAGGTGAGCTGTGCAGCAACACATTTCAATACATATTTGTCAATACTAAGAGCCGCTAGATTGTGCTGATGTATTGGAATATGTATGCAAGGAGAATAAAAACATACCATGTGGTCCAGCTGGAGTTTCATCTGCCTCCTTATCCCAGCCTCTGTCCCTCTTTCTGACATTTCATCTTTATTCCTCACATAAATGTCTTCTTCTTCTTCACTAATTTCTTCATCTTCTCCTGGCTTCCTCCTGCTCTGACCCTCCTGGTCTCTTCAGTGAACTCTCTTTTCCTTTTCCTCTTTCTGTTCCTCCTGATCACTTCAGATAGGTCTTTCTTTGTTGTTGAATCACTCCAGCTACTCTGGCCTGCAAGAGTCTACTTGTGAAAAGCACTTGTACAAATTATTGGATAACTTTACACGATATGGCCATGTAGCTAAAAAGTAGCATATCATAAATACAAAATCAGAGAGTATTTATCAAACGTTTTGACCCAGTTTGACGGTAAAGGATATATCCTGGTTTATTTTATCCGGCCTCATTGCTGTGATGTTTGATAGTAACTTACGTGGATTTAATAGTACCGCATTGCGCTGTTTGTGTAGTATTTTGTAACTTAATGCCCCAAACAGCGACCGTTTGTTAAATGCTATCGATTCAAACAGTAGCGTTTTATTAACATTTTGCTTCAAGCTCTCGTCTTTAGTAAAAACAAAAACTAGTCGAAGGGGAAATGCTCCCAGGGGAAACTGATCCAACTAAAATTACATTGCATTTAGCTGACGCTTTTATCCAAAGCGACTTACAATAAGTGCATTCAACCAAGAAGATACTGTACAACCTTGAAGAAAACAGAATCATATAAGTACATCAGGTTTCATAGAGCCAAACATTTCAAGTGCTACTCAACTGGCTTTAGATAAGCCAGTCCTTTATTAGTATAAGTGCTTTGTTAATAGTTCTGCGCCGGAAGATGTGTAAGCTTTCTGCTGTCCTGATGTCAATGCGGAGCTCATTCCACCATTTTGGAGCCAGGATAGCAAACCCACGTGTTTTTGCTGATGGGAACTTGAGTCCCCCTCGCAGCGAGGGTGCAGCGAGCTGTTTGGCTGATGCAGAGTGGAGTGCACGTGCTGGGGTGTACGGTTTAACCATGGGCGCGGGAAGGGGGGGGAGAGAGAGAGAGAGAGAGAGAGAGAGAGAGAGAGAGAGAGAGAGAGAGAGAGAGAGAGAGAGAGAGAGAGAGAGAGAGAGAGAGAGAGAGATCGGTGCCAGCAGGGACCATCTTGTTAGCATAAGGAGCACCAACAAGCTGGGGGAGAGTCCTCTCCTCTCAGACTGAGAGACTCAGGTGAGCTAAAGCAGGGGTTCCCAACATTTATTGTGCCAAGGACCGGCAGATACATTAAAAAAAAATCGTGGACCGGTTGTCAATTTTAACTGATTTTAATATTTACTCACCACCAGCAGGTAGCAACAGAGGCTAATTGTATGTAACAGCCTGAACAAATACTAGAACAATATGCATCCAAATCATAATAACAACGTTTAAAAAATAACCAGTGTCGTTTTTTGGTTTTTCCGAAAAACGGAAAACCAAAAAACCGACGTTATTCAGTTTTTAAACCAAAACGGGAAAACAGATAAATCAACGTTTTGGTTTTGTTTGTATGATTTACGGATGATCCAGTGAATGCTGGGAAAACGAGGAGAAGGCGCATTATGAAGGAGATGTCCGGTCGCCAGGGTGTGTGTGTGTGTGTGTGTGTGTGTGTGTGTGTGTGTGTGTGTGTGTGTGTGTGTGTGTGTGTGTGTGTGTGTGTGTGTGTGTGTGTGTGTGTGTGTGTGTGTGTGTGTGTGTGTGTGTGTGTGTGTGTGTGTGTGTGTGTGTGTGTGTGTGTGTGTGTGACTGGCATTTGTTTTCAGAAGATATTATGATAGTGACGTTCGTTCCGGTGCACTCCGATAGCATTTAGCACTACATCGAGATTAAGATTAAACTAACTTCTTTTGGGAACACCCGCATATAGGCTACCTATGGAGTTAGCCAGATGTGTGTACATTACTGTTCATGATCATTTGAAAACAAATGCCGGTGTCGGACAGACACAAACACACCGAACACACAGAGCTGAGCTGAGCAGAGCACATACACACACACACATCATGCGCCTTGGTGAATGGACATCTCCTTCATAAAACTAATAAAAGGGGGAGTAATCTGGCAGTTCGATGTGTGTAGAGATGTGTGTAGAGGTGTGTGTGGTTAACACGTAGCAGCCTGCAGTCACTCTTAAACTGTTCTGATTAAGGTTAACACAGTGAAGGCGGTGCGTAAAAAGGTATACAGCTCTTTACCCGCTGGTGCTGCACTTCTCAGAGGTACGTCCCGCTGCCTCCTGATAATGCAGCCATTTCATGAAGTGAAGGAGGTTTTCCTTCTATAAAACAGCTGTGGGGAGAAGATACCGTGAGGTCCCGGACATGAATTCATAGATCAAGGCAGACTGGTTTAAATCAAATCAAATCACTCTCCTGTTTTGCCAATCCGGTGCTTAAACAAATAGCTCTACACCCCTGGCCGACATGTCCTTAAAATGTAGTCCGAGTTAGAAATATATCTCAAATAATGAATGCACTGCCATTTCCCCACATAAACATGACAGTCTGCAATTAAATGGTTAACTTTCTCGTGCACATGAGAGGCTGAGACCTGCTGAGCCGCCAAATCCCTCGGAACATCATAAAAGCCATTTTCAACGGTTTTCTAGTGAAAGATTAACTAGGCTACTGGATGAAATAATATCACTGGTATAGGTGTGAAAATTAAACACTTTTTGAAAAAAATGGGGGTTGGGAACCCCTGAGCTAAAGGACTATCTGAGTGTTTAGATAGTTAACTTTAGTCTAAGTTATTGTTGGGTTCAGAACTCCAGAAAAGACAGACAACTTCTAAGTTTAACAATTTATTGTAAAGAGAGCAAAATATATATATTACTTGGCCAAGGACTCATCACGTCTTTGGGAATCACAGGCAGAAAAGTCGTAATCTGTAACCACCAAATCTGTCAAGAGCCTCGAACCTCGTGCGACAATACATTTTATTACACAGGGCGTTGCCCGTACATTTTTGATTGGTCAAGACTAGCTGAAGAGATACCATGGTTTAGACTTGGTTCTCTTTGGTTGGTGCACAGACTCAGATAGAGTCTCTTGGCAACACGATCCTCCAATAAGCATTCGGCCGTTATGTGGAAGTCCCTCTCTACTCTGGCACCATCATACGTCATTTGCTTTGATGAAGCTTCTACAGAAAAGTGGAATCTTGGTTATACTGATTCCCAGCTATGCGTGGGCGCGGAGCTAACCCAGGCGGCCAAGGCCATAGCCTCAATAACTCGTTTTTTTCTACAGTGCCTGCACCTGGCTTCTGCTACTTTCTATTGCAAGCTAAACTTTCTTCTGACTATTCCCCTCGTTGGTATCTAACCCATCAGAACCTGGGATTAGTGATTGTGTCTATTTATTCTATAGTCATAGCAATCTCATGAGCACAATAAGCATATAATGTAATAATAAGAATCAGTCTTGTAATGTTATATAAAAATAGACTCCACAAATCCCTCCTTTCACACCTTTTAAGGTGTGAATCTAATCTACGTCTATTTTTCTTTTTATTGCGTCTCTGGTATAATTTATGAATCTCTGCTGGTAATACTAGATATAGCTCACCCCATCCACATCCTTGTTGATTGTGGGACAGAGGAATATTACTTCAAAACCCGCTGATATTTGGTTTATATCTTTAAACTCATCAGGAGGCACCCTAATGCTGTCTTTAGCTTTAAAAAAATCCCTCCTGGGACCATGTAGTTCTGCTGTCTGTGGGGTGTTCTGCGAGTATGGTTAATTTAAGATTGAGTTAGAGCCCTTTGATTGTTCATTAGATATTCTAGTACCATTTCATATTTTCACATGTCAAACACATGCTCTTTCATTTACACTTTTCGCTTTAATCTCACATTCTCTTCATCTTCATTTTCTGTTTAAACCACATGTATGTATTTTCTTATCTCTGTAAATTATAAATGGTGTGCTTATTATTTCTAATGTTAATGTTTTCTAAATTAATTGTAGACCTCCTAATTGCCAGTGCAACTTCAGAATCTTAATACTTGGACTGTGCCAACAAAATTAAACCTCAACATCTTTAGGTGAACTAAATCACATATTTCAATAGCTCTGAATTTCTGACAAGCATCTGTGTTATTCTTAAATCAAATTCTTGAAATCCTATTTAAAATCTAAATATAATAATGAACTGCTCATGTTTCTGGTAAAGAAACACACACATGTTATGGATTCAAAAACAACTAAAATCATGATACTGTCAAAGTGAATGATTTCCTGGCAATACTGCTTCTACCTGTCAGTGCTTAGATATTATCAAGCTGAAAAAATGAATACAGAATTCCAACATACTGTCATCAAATGTCTTTCTATTATGAATTTAAATTGCCCTTGTGAAACTAGTCTTGTGTTAATTTATATCCCTATAATGACCTAAACAATAAAGTCTATGGCTTTTACTTCTAATTATTACCAGACTAGAGAAAGGATGTTGTCTAAATTAAATTCGGTCTCATTACATTACTATGTTTTTGCTTAACTTAACTGTAATATGTTCGTTCTACATTTCAAAACCCCACTTACTCTAATATCTGTTAAAAATCCACATTACAAAATGGTTTCATTATCACAGGTCAACTTCTTTGATATTCCCATTCTGGAATTACATCTCTCACAGTAGCCCCTTGGTCACTGATTCTGCATCTGCGTTACCTGTTATAATTCAATCAATATTTAGAAACATGTCAACATTCATCAAACAGTATCTTATAGACATGGAGCAGGTTAATTCTAAAACTGTCAATCAATGGTCAGATTGAACATCCGAGTTGGGGCGGCAGGTTTCTTTCAGTCCCTAAATGAAAAATGTAGATTGTGAATTTGACAGCCATGTTGATCTAATACATTAAACCCACACTCCCCCTTTTTACACATGAACTCATGTGTAACAAAATCCTGTATGGGAAGAAAACCTTCAGTAACCATTGATTATAAGAAAATACCAAACATTATTTACAAATGTACATCCATCATTTTCCACAGTGAAATGAAGTGTTTCTCTCCATCTTTTAGTCCTAAAAGAAACAGAATCTTCACCTTTTAGTTTGAGCTTCACATTGTGCAAACCACCACTGCATGTGGGAGTAAAATATCATCAAGTAGATTAGAAACGGGTCACATGTGCGGTTTTCCAATTTTGTGGAATTTTAGGAAACCTCTCATTTCCTACAGAGCCCCAGAATAATGTGTTAGTCCCAAAGCATGCTTGATTAGTCATTGTTTTAAATCATGCAGTTGCACTGATCACATGCAGACATACACTCACAATCACACTGTCAGGTTGTAACGTCAAGTTTGGTCAGATTCACCCCAGAGTCAGTCATTGACAGTGCTTTTCTCAAGTAACACTGTCGGTCAAGGTCAAAGGTAATTTGGTCTCAGTCTTTTTGGCGATGTGTCATGCTCTGAAGAGACTTTGATATTTCAGCATAGCCCAGTATCCTTTGTCTACAAAAATATATGGAGCGCCATCATTTATTAATTCACGATTACAACTATAATTTTCAAGATATTTCTAACTTTTCATTGGGACAGCTGTTTCCCACATTTCCTGAAATGTGTTAGCCACAAATGTAACTTCCTACTACTGCAGTTTATTAACACATAATCTATATTAAAATGTCTAATAGATCTATTTCAGAAACTTGTGCATATAATTATTTTCTTGAGTCAAAACATTATTAGGATCTGTGTAGCTCTGCCATGTATTTCATAGTTCATTATATTAATTTATCTTCAATTCTGGTCCACTTAAAGAAAAACGTTTAACCTCCAACAGTGCGTGGAACCTTGGGTGTACGAACATGTAACAATCACTCCTTCCTTTATTAAGGATTTAAAAACAGAAGTAATTTCATCAATGGTTTGTAGTTAAATTTAGGAATTATCACTTATGATAGGTATGTTTTTACTTTTTAACATCTCTACATTTCAGTTAATTACTAATTAAATGGATGTCCATTAGGAGGTGGTGACGCTTGTCTTTTAAACTCATAATTTGGTGCCGTGCACTCCCTGTGAAGCTGCAAGTAAGATTTTAAAAACCACTGCAGGGTGGGTTGATTGACCCATTCTCCTTATTGGTTGTCAATAATATGCACCTTTACAATGGGTGATCCAAGGCCCCACATTTGTTTACTCCCAATTATATTGCTTTTTCAAAATAAAATTAGCTGTTTTTAATTTTAATTTAATTTTAAACTCTACATTTTGGACGACAAACAACAGTTATTTCCCCATAAAAAGTTCTCCTGTAGTAATATATGCCACAATGGTGAAACCAATACCTCAAATTGAAATACTATATTTTGTTTAGAACTAGCTTTCCCTTCAACATGGCCTATATAAATATTTGTCTGATCTTATAGAGTGGTTACTAAAACTCTCCCTTTGAACTGATCAATACTGTAACAAATTAAAACACTACCAAATTCACACATGAATAACAACTCTAAAAGAATAATTTGTAAACATGATGAAAAGATTGAAGAATATTTTCTACTCTGTACTCCTAACTCCAAAACACCCACTGCTTAAAGTGTAGTGAATATTTCCATCATGTCTCCCCCTTTATCCCACAGTACCCTCAGTGTTTTAGGATTATTTCCTCATTTTACTTTAATAGTTTCCTCTTTACTGCTATTTTTTATTTACCAATTGATTAATTAATGGGTAATACAACTTTTTATCTTCACTTATTTATCAAGTCAATTCAATTTCTTTAAATTTGGTTATTTTTATGTGCGTTCGTGAATAAGTGTGTTTATGTGCAAACTCACTCATTCCAATTGATTCTCGTTTCCTCTGGTTTATCTCGAGCCGCGACCCCGGCCTCCTCACATTCTGCTCGACCAACTCCTCTGATTCGGACTTCTCCCCCTTTGTCCATCAGCTCTTGAATCCATCCGCTGTAACTCTTTGAGGCAGCCATCTGCCCAGTTACATCTGCAGCCCCCATCATGCCACTGTTCTTGTACTGCTTTGCATTTCATCTCCTCCTTTACAGTCTCTCTGCTGCTTTATGGAGATTTGGTTCTGGCTGCCACAGGTGGAGATTGTTCTGGATGCAGTTCTTGTTGTTGTTGTTGGGTCAGCCCTGGTTCTCTGTCTGTTCGATGGAGAAGGAGCAGTCTCCGGCTTGGGTTAGGTCTTTGTTTTCTCAGGCGGGTCGGGGTCTTAGCCATCTGAGGCAGAGAGAGAGAGTCCAGGTCTCGGGACACATTACCTATAGAAATTCTAGCACACTGAGGTTAAATAAATCAAACCCTTTCCACTATGTCTTTTTCTAATTATACTATCTGTCTTGGTTGTTAAATGCCATCTTAACAACAAAATGAATGTCTGTTTACACTCTAAAGATTCTTTAAATTATTATGGATGAATTACTAATCCCTTTTGTACTTCTGATCAAAATGATGTATGTGTAATGCTTTAAATATACAAATGTGTTAAATATAATAGTTCTAAATTTGAACACAGTGGTTCTTGTTTTGTCTAAAATAATATACAATATGTCCAGCAGATGGAGCCAAACCTTAATTTATAATTAATCTCTCTTTCTTTTGTGACACACCCTGTTGGCCCCAGATGGTGGCACCTGACCAGGAATAAGCTTCACTTCAGCCACAATACCTCGACTCCCTTTTTTAAAATGTATTCTCACATAAGATTTTTCCAAACATTCTCATCTATTTTTCTGCTATTTTACACCAAAACAACGTAAAAATCTTAGAATTTTAACAACCAAATGCTATATTTTTCTGTTGAAATGCCCTAAGCTGTCCCTGCCACCATTTTAGGATAATATAGTAAGTCCATAGGAAGGAATGAGACAATTAAGCTGTTGTCACTCACTTAACGTAATCACCCTTTTAAACCTATGCCGTCTTGACGCGCTCTCCGTAAAAAGTCTTCACTTACTATAAATATCTTACTTTGAATCCAATCACTTGCCCTATTCTTCGTTTTCCCCAAACCACAGCCTCCACACGGCGGTGGAGCCTCAAGGCAGAGGATTTAATCTCTTATGTGTAACATAGGTCCCAAACTCTTATGTTTACCACATTAACACTTAACATAGGTACCAAACTCTTATGTTTTCATGTTTTTAATTCTTAACATAGGTACCAAACTCTTATGTCGATCACTCATTCTTAACATAGGTACCAAACTCTTATGTCGATCACTCATTCTTAACATAGGTACCAAACTCTTATGTCGATCACTCATTCTTAACATAGGTACCAAACTCTTATGTCGATCACTAATTCTTATAGGTACCAAACTCTTATGTTGAATTTTAACATAGGTGCCAAACTCTTATGTTGAATTTTCCATTTTTGTCATATGTTCCGGACACCTAAATCATGTGCACACTTATCAGAAATATATCCCTTGCTCCCCCCACACTTCAGTTGTCTCATATGTTTTACATTACCTCCTCTGTTCATCCACCAACACTCACAGTTCTAACAGTCCTATTCTACCTATGCAGAATGTTGGTAGTTATACAACAGGCTTCTGCTTACCTTTGATTTTGGCCCTGTGAGTATTGATAGGAATCCGGAGGAGGTCTCCGCCATCCTTCAGTCCCTCGGACTCGAAGACGGGAGTTCCCAATCGTCTTTCTGGAATCACGTCGGGATCAGCATTTTGTTGGGTTCAGAATTCCAGAAAAGACAAACAACTTCTAAGTTTAACTATTTATTGTAAAGAGAGCAAAATATATATATTACTTGGCCAAGGACTCATCACGTCTTTTGGAATCACAGGCAGCAAAGCTGTAATCTGTAACCACCAAATCCGTCAAGAGCCTCGAACCTCGTGCGACAATACATTTTATTACACAGGGCGTTGCCTGTACATTTTTAATTGGTCAAGACTAGCTGAAGAGATACCATGGTTTAGACTTGGTTCTCTTTGGTTGGTGCACAGACTCAGATAGAGTCTCTTGGCAACACGATCCTCCAATCAGCATTCGGCCGGCCTGTGGAAGTCCCTCCCTACTCTGGCACCATCATACGTCATTGTTTTGATGAAGCTTCTACAGAAAAGTGGAATCTTGGTTATACTGATTCCCAGCTATGCGTGGGCGCGGAGCTAACCCAGGCGGCCAAGGCCATAGCCTCAATAACTCAATTGTTTCTACAGTGCCTGCATCTGGCTTCTGCTACTTTCTATTGCAAGCTAAAACTTTCTTCTGACTATTCCCCTCGTTGGTATCTAACCCATCAGAAAAAGCAAAGCAAAACCCGGGGGAGTACTGTGTGTTTTTTTGTGGGGGAGTGTTGCAGTAGAACATTCCACTGTAGCACCCCTGGTGCTTGCGCTTTTGTGCATGCTCTATAGTGCCCGTAATAGTGTTCACTGGAGTCCAGCACCTCAGCACCCCCACTCAAAATACCTTCCCGCACCTCTGGGTTTAACCATGTCCTGGATGTAGGAAGGGCCAGATCCATTCACAGCATGGTACGCAATTACCAGTGTCTTGAAGTGGATTCTAGCGGTTACTGGAAGCCAGTGAAGTGAGCGGAGGAGCGGTGTGGGAACATTTAGGAAGGTTGAAGACCAGACGAGCCGCTGCATTCTGGATGAGCTGCAGAGGTCAGATGGCACATAATAATAATAATAATATATTTATTTTGTTAGCGCTTTTACAGGTGCTCAAAGACGCTTTACAGATATAGTGAAAAGAAAAGAAAGGAACATAATACAAAAACAATCACACATTAAAATCCAGATTGAAGAGGTGAGTTTTTGTGAGTTTTTTGAAGGTGGTGAGGTCAGTGCAGTCTCTGATGGGTTGTGGGAGTGAGTTCCAGAGGGAGGGGGCAGCGACGGAGAAGGCTCTGTCCCCCCAGGTCCGGTGATTGATGTGGGTGGGGATGGATAGGAGGTTGGCTTCTGATGAGTGGAGCAGCGGGAAGGGGTGTGGTGGTGCAGCAGGTCTGTGAGGTAGGGGGGGGGGGGCTGATTGTTGAGGGCTTTGTGAGTAATGAGGAGGACTTTGATATAGGCCCCAGCATTAATATATATACACACATGCCAGCTAAGGTCAGAAGAGCTTTATTTAACAGCTGGTCTTATGTTTGTGACCCCTGTTGTTAATTGATAACATTACATTACATTAATTGATAAGCCTGAAACATGCACTTGTCAAGGTTCAGAGGGACATTTTGCAAATATGGCAGTAGCCATCGATCAGCTTAAGATAAGATATACTTTATTGATCCCAAGTTGGAACATTTGCGTTACATCAGCATGTGTAACAGTTGTAAATATGCAGTGGTGTTTATTTGTAAATCATTTAGTATAATCACACAAATTCCGTGTTTTATATTTAACAATTCTGTGTTCTTTATGTATTGATTGTTCAATACCTGACAAGGCCGGAGATGAAATATCTACATACATCTTATAAGAATATAATACATTATGTATAATATCAGTTAAAATAAGTGCTTCAACGTAGTTAACATTGCTGGAGGTATGCACAAATATTGATAGATGTCTTGTAATGCACTATTGAGGAACCTGCGACCCAAGTTTTTCATTCAATGCATAACTACACCATAGTTGTGTATATGATATGTCAATAAACCTTAGAAAATCTTGAAATCTTGAAAGGGATGTGCAAAATAGTCATTATATACAGTATTTAATTAACTATTCGTAGAGAATAACGAGTAATGAATATACTTTATAGGGATCCTATTAATATCTAATAATAAAAATAAGGAAATTCAATAACATGCTTTAACCACTAGGTGTCCCTTTATATCAGCTGTGCACCTTTATGGTGTAAATACAGCCTATCTACCAATTGGATCAAATATAAAAGTCAGCCAAATTAGTGTTGATACTGCAAGGAGACATATTGTGTGAAAATAAATGTAAGATGTTGTTTAATTGCTTATATATTTATGATCCACGTCACGTTTTCAGTTGCTCATGTTTGTCTAGAAGTCTTCTCATCAGGGCTCTATAAATACAGAACTACGGCAGATATGTAATATTTAATGCAGCCGAACCGTTTATTACAATGCCGTTATGTGATGACTTTCAAAGAGAAAAGCAAGCACACTCGGAATAAAGTATTATTTTATTTTTTTTAAATGTTTTCGGTCTGTTTCCGGTATTTGTTAATGACGATGTGCTGTGAGATGTGAGACTGGAATTGCACAGGGGAAAATAACGTAGGCTATCTTTAGATGCGGATTTTGTTAAACTAATACGTTTGCGCTGTGGACCAACACTATGCATTGACGGGGAAGGGAGTAGCAATAAATATAACACCATTAAACAGTTACACAACATAACAGAAATAATATCGATAGCAGCGTCCCTAGCAACCACCTTGGTAACAATGAAAACGTTCTATGGACGCAATTTCCTGAAGTAATCTTCGTAATAACTAGAAAACTAAAGATCATGTACATCCACTGCACACATAATCTGAAATAACAACACATATTTCTCGCATCAAATTACATCAAAACGCATTTCAATGGCCAAACTAACTTTAAAATAAGCATTTTCCACCGAGAATAAAACGAAGTTCGGCCATGTTTTGTTTTTTCTGCAGGGAGAAATTTGAAGATCACGTGACATAGACGCCAGCCATTGGAATGAATGGTGAAAAAAAAACGGGGTTTGTCAAACAGAGCACATGGTGTAGTCCAAACGATAGCTGGGGATTCTGGGTAGTGTAATGTCTTCTGCCATCCTTTACTCCGAAAAAATATTTGTTTCTCCGAATCGAAGGGGAAAAATACAAAAGCATTGCACACAATTTAAACCAATCAATGTTGTGTAATTAACAAGGATAATCTGGTGTTTTTTAGTCGATGAGTAGTGCAGATATCACTGTAAATTTAATCGACAGTAAGAGGAATACTTACTTCCGGGTGTACAATTCTCCGTTATCCAATGGGAATGGACGCTCACATTGCCTTTAAGGGCAGCCGACACAAACGAATGCCGTGCTTCCATGAGCGTCAAATCCCGCCGCAGATGGGAATACATTTTGCAATCAGTTGAAAGCTATTTGCGTCCCTTTATGACGCTGAAGGAGCCTAGGAGCGTCACAACTGGACGCCATGGACACTGACCAAACGTCGCTCCTGGACGCTTAGGGAGTGAGAGTGTGTTATAGCTGCTTGCAACTCTCTGTGTTATCAGAGAGCAGATATAATACGGGAGTTTACCCAACAAAGCTTTATAAATAAACGTGTACCAATGACTGAGCCTCTTTACAGTGAGTGATGGCAGACCTGCCTTGGCATACAGGGTACAGTGATGAGTAAGTGCTTTACAACTTGTGACAAATCTCAGTGCATTGTGATAGGCGGCATCTAACTTGATCAGGTAATTGGCAGGTGCATTCATATACAACAAATCACCATAGTTCAGCACAGATAAAAAGGTCACAATGACTAGCCTTTTCCTGGCCTCAAGCGAGAAACAGGACTTGTTTCTGAAAAAGAAACCTAGTCAAACCCTCAGCTTTTTAAGCAGGTTATTGACATGAAGTTTAAAAGTAAGACAATCATCAAGCCAGATACCTAGGTATTTATAACAGGTAACCACTTCAAGTACTTGTCCTTGCATAGTAACAATACAACCTGATCTCACCAGAATGCGTGACTCCACCACGACTCCTTAACACCGCATTGCGTGGTGGAGTCACGAACTTTGTTACATTTACGTGTCTGCACCACGCAAACAACGCCAATGTAAAGTGAATGAGGCTCTTTTGTCGTGGTGCACACACGCATTTCTACAACGTCCAGCAGTGAGCTTTTATTCTATAAAACGTTTTTTAAATCTACTTTATAGCTTGTTGTAACTCACGGGAGGCTTCTTTTATTTTATTTGTATTCATAATAATTTGTATTTTTCGTCAGAATGTATTATGGTGCATTAGTTACGAATTTTTGTTCTCAAAAAACAGTGCATTGTGTGTAATACAACTTTGATTTTTATAACATTAGTTAGTTTTTAAGGAAGGCCAGAGCTTCAGCTGTGTCAAATAGATTGTTCCCTTTAGTTAACGTTTTTTAAAAGAACATTATATTCTGATTTGATCATGTCCCCTTTATTGTATTACGGAGAGCAATGTGAGCGTCCATTCCCATTGGATAACGCAGGATTTTACACCTGAAAGTAAGTATTCTCTTTACTGTCGATTGATGTTACACTGATATCTGCACTACTCATCAACTCAAACACACCAGATTATCCTTGTTGATTACACAACATTGATTGGTTTAAGTTGTGTACAATGCTTTTGTAATTTTCCCCTTCGATTCGGAGAAACAAATATTTGTTCAGTTTAGGATGGCCGAAGACACTACACTACCCAGAATCCTCAGCTATCGTTTGGGACTACACCATGTGCTTTGCTTGACAACCCCCGTGGTTTGTCCTCAAGCTCTGTGATTGGATGTTGGAGTGGCAGTGCGCGAAGTTTACGCTGAGCGACAAACAGCATTTTGAAATGGAATGAAACCCATTGACGGCACACTATTCAAAACAGGAATCGAACGTCTCCTACCCCCCCCCCCTTAGGTCACAGGCTCCTCCAACAGTGCAACACAATAAAACAGATAAACAGAAAAAATAGTGCAAGTCAATACAAAAAGAAAAATAGTAAAATAGTAAAAAGTGAAATAGTGCAATAAGAGTCTATACAAGGTTGTAACAATATCCAAAACAGGCTCTGGTATCTTTTTAGCTTTAGAAAATAGCATTACCTTGGTTTTATCAACATTTAAAAGAAGCTTAAGTTCAGCAAGCTGAGTCTGAATAATGTTAAAAACAGCCTGTAATTTAACACCAGCCTCCTTAATGGAGGGTCCTGCACAGTACATCACGGTATCGTCCGCATAAAAATGTAGAGTAGCTTCATTCACATTTTCACCTAAACTGTTGATATATATGGAGATATATATGAGTCAGCAGTTGTTGATTCCATCTGTTGCTCCTGTGAGAGAATATTTTAATCCGATCTGTGTATTTAGAGGTTCTCAGTCTTTCTGTAAAACTGTTAATCACAAAGTAATGCTTTTCGTTAAACCGCATATACTCCTGCCTGTAATGTGATCCTGCGTGTAACTTCTCAGGAAGACACAGGTCAAGAGGTCATCTGTCTTCCTGTGGGGGAGAAGCTTGGCTCATGTGGGTTTGCAATACAACAAGTCTTTGTCTCTCTATCTGGCATGCCTTAAAGGAAAGCCCGCGTGTTCTAAGGCCCTCCTCTTCTAATGTATAGATATGTTCCTGTCTCCTTTGTCTTCAGAGTTTGCCTGGTGTCTCACAAAGAAGTTGTGAATATACCTTATGAATTCTCCGGCCGTAATATACTCTCAATAAATGTCAATGTTTGACTAAGGCGAATCCAGCTTCCATTCCTTTCATGAGCATTGGCTCAGCATTGATAACAGAAGTTTTCCTCACAGCTCCATCTCCTGTGCGTGTGTGTGTCCCTCTGCCCTCAGGCAGTCCCCCAACAATGATTTGGAGTCATGACAGAACGCACACTCATTCCCCTTTAACGCACACACATCTGTTTAAGCCAACTACTCCAAAATGTTGTAGCAATTTAGTACCCACACATGAAAGAATAAAACATAGAGAAATTAATAAAACACAAACACAGGTATAGTTCAGCAATTAATGCACATATCTTATCCTGCAGCCCCTCACAAATGTCACATGTCTTTCTTTATGAAAGCCATATTTGTAAATGTTTAAACGTCATCGGCCCAATGATGGCCATAGGCTTAGTTAACTAACCAAATGTAACTGTTCTTGTAGCCTAAGGCCATCTCTGAACTTCCTCTCACCTCGAAGTCAGCTTACTTGGAATGAATACATTTATTGATAATTCAGGCCGACTATTGTCTCCAGGCCTCTTTATGAGCCTTGCAGGAAATGAATAATTAACTAACAAGACTTTAACTGCATTATATCTGAGGAAGATCTCTCTTGGAGTTCCCCTGTTAAGGAGGTTGGATGGTATGCCGTAGAGCAGGGGTTCCCAAACTTTTCAGCCCGCAACAAAATAACAGTTCCAGAGACTGGCGACCCCCTGTCAACGGGCGCTAGTGAATTAATTTAAGTTGTCCGCACTCTCGCGGGAATATCTCCGCAATGGAGTTTTCGATTGCATGATATAGCCCAGCGCAACACCTTCGTCAAATATGTTGCCACTTGTTTGTACCATTTTCAGGCGATTTGTAATCTGTTCTAGAAAAACGATGTGTTTTTTAGGATTTCAAGAAGCATAAAAACAAACAATGGATGTATTTTATGAACATTTATCCATGCTGAAAGTAGATTTAGATGTTAGGAGTGAGATAGAGATTATTATCTAATATATGCATCTGATGAAGCATTACATGAAGTCTGTTGATGATCAGAGGCTGTTGTTGGGGCTGCATAAACGTTTTTTTATTTTGTAGGCAGACCATGCAGGCCTCAGAGAGTTAAACTTTGGCCTGCGACCATAGTTTTACTGTATTTTGTTTTGAAAATCCACAGCGGAGGTTTGTGTCGTACTACATGCGGTGTATTTTGCATATCTCTCAGTAGCCAACAATCTATGAGTCTGTTGGCTCGGAAAAAAACTCCGTAATAAATGTAGTCTACATTTCATAGAGATGTGTACAACCTGAGAGCATTTTAAATCGCATTTGAACTAAATGCTTACATAATCTGTAGTTGTATTTGTATTGTTGATTTAATGTGTGAACGAGGCGATATAGAGAAGGTTAAGCTGTCATTATTAGACTGTAATTTGTTATATAATATTGGAATGGGTAAGCAGGCCTATTGTTTTGGGATATTTGTGGAGTTAGGTGGTCCGTGAGGGTTTTTTTAGTGGTCCTTGGGATGAAACAGTTTGAGAAACACTGCGCTAGTGGATTGTCAAAGGGGGAGCCTCGTTGCGGGGAAATTATACAGATGGCTAGTCCGCCCCTGAAAAATGTCTATGCACACGTTATTATTAATAATAAATAATTATATAAATAATAATTTTCTAATCATCTCGTGACCCCCACTCGGGGTCCCGCGACCCCCACTTTGGGAACCCCTGCCGTAGAGGAGGCTATTGCAGTAGTTGAGTCGTGAAGTGATGAATGCATGAATCAGGGTTTCAGCAGCAGAGGAGGAGAGTGATGGGCGGAGACGGGCAATGTTTTTGAGGTGGAAAAAGGCGGTCCTGGTGATGTGATTGATGTGGTGGTTGAATTTGAGCTGACTGTCGAAGATGACTCCGAGGTTGCGGATGTGAGGGGGGGAGATAGAGTGTGGCTATCAATGGTGAAGTTGAAATTCTGGATGGCTTTGGTACGGGATGGGGGGCCAATGATGATGATGTCTGATTTGGCACTGTTCAGTTGGAGATAGTTTGTTTGCATCCATGCTTTTATTTCTGAGAGACAGTTGGTGAGAGTGGAATGTTTTGTGGGGGTGATAGTTTTTGTTGAGATATAAAGTTGGATGTCATCGGCGTAGCAGTGAAATTGAAGGTTGTGGCGACAAATTATATTGCCAAGGGGGAGCATGTAGAGCAGGGCAACCTTTTTGATATGAAGTGCCATTTAAAAAAATGTTTGCCAGGGGTTGCCGACCCCTGATGTAGAGGATAAAGAAGAGGGCGCCAAGCACCGAACCCTGGGGGACGCCTTGCGACAGAGGAGCAGTGGAGGAGGTGCAGTTGTTGATGTTGATAAACTGATGTCTGTTGGTGAGGTAGGATGTAAGCCAGGAGAGTGCAGTGTTGGTGATGTTGAGTGATGATTCGAGGAGGGACAGCAGGATTACGTGGTTGATTGTGTCGAATGCTGCGGTGAGGTCGAGGAGGATGAGGATGTTCAGGTTGCCGGAGTCAGAGGAGAGGAGGAGGTCGTTTGTGATTTTCAGAAGAGCTGTTTCTGTGCTGTGTTTTGATCGGAAACCGGATTGAAATGGCTCAAAGAGGTCATTGGAGCTGAGGTGGGATTTAAGTTGTGAGGTAATGACACGTTCAAGTATTTTTGACAGAAAGGGGAGATGTGAGATGGGCCGGAAGTTGGACATTATGTCAGGAGTGGGTCCAGGTCTTTTTAGAATGGGTGTGATAGCAGCCAGTTTGAGAGAGGGGGGAACTGATCCAGATCTGAGGGAGGAGTTAATGATGAATTGGGAGATGGCAGGGAGGCTCTCTGTAACAAATTTGGAGGGCATTGGGTCAAGTGTGCAGGTGGAGTTAATTCCAGTCATGAAGTCGGACAGTTGCATGCGGGTCACAGGGGAGAAGTGGGACAGGGGCTGTGAGGTGAAGGGGGGAGCCAGGAGGGGAGGTGGGGGGTGCTGATGAGGGTGTCAGATTGCTGTAAATGTTGCTGATTTTGGTTTGGAAAAACGAGAGGAAGGAGTTGCACTGTTCGGTGGTGAAGGATGAGGTGGCGTTGTCACAGGGTTTGAGAAGTTTGCTGATGGTGGAGAACAGACGCTTGGGGTTGCTGGAGCCAGACTGAATGAGTTGTGAGTAGTAATTAGACCGGGCTGCTTTGAGTGCGTTACTGTACTGCTGGAGATAGTCTTTGTAGATTTGAAGATGGACTGTTAGTGTGGTGTTCTTGTGTTGGCATTCAAGTTGACGTTTCCTTGATTTCATTTGGCGGAGTTCGGGGGTATACCAGGGGGCGGAGTGTATGAAAGAGGCATTTTTTGTTTTTGTGGGGGCCAGTTCATTGAGACAGAAGGAGAGGGTGCTGTTATAATAGTCCACAAGTTCAGATGTGATTTCAGAAAGTGGGGGGGGGGGGGGGAGACAGACATCTTGCAGGTAATGGAGGCAGTGATTGCTGAAGGTGAGATGGATTTGAGATTTCTGTAGGTTATTGTGCGTTTTTGCTTTTGGGCGGGGATGGGGATGTTGATGTCCATGATGATGGCCAGGTGATCAGAGATGTGGAGATTGAGGCTGGACAGATGATGGATGGTGAGACCAGTGGAGCAGACCAAGTCCAGGATGTGACCACGGCTGTGTGTTGGGAAGTTGATGTGTTGAGAGAAGTTGCAGCAGTGAAGGGTTTCCTTAAATTCAGAGGCATATTTGCAGGTCGGGTCGTCAACATGAATGTTGAAATCACCTAAGAGGAGAACAGATGGGGATATGGCAGAAAGCTGAGTGAGAATGTCAGAGAGGTCGGAGAGAAAGGAGGGGTTTGGTTTCGGGGACGGTAGATGATGGCTGTGACCAGGGGAGTGGGACCAGAGAGTTTAAAGATCAGGTGTTCAAATGAAGAAACATCAGGGATGGGGATTATGGTAGCCTTTATTTCCTTTCTGATAATAGCAGCTATACCACCACCCGCCCTTGTGGGCGAGGTTTGTCAATGTATGTGAATCCTGCTGGGGTGATTTGATTTAAAGACAAATAGTCCAGGGGTTTTTGCCATGTTTCGGTCAGATACAGAAAGTCCAGGTTATTGTCTTTAATGGGTTCATTCAGAATGTGGCTTTTATTGTGGATGGAGCGTGTGTTGAGTAGGGCTGCTCTGAGGTGACGTTGAGATTGGTCAGATTCACATGTTGTTTGTTGTGATGGCGTAGTGTGGGCGTGTGACAGGACCGAATGGACGGGATGGAGTGTGGAGACGTGGAATGAAATAAAAACGTACGGCCAGAGCCTCTGTGTGGAGGACGGCGTTTACTGAGTATTTCATTATCTGTGAGGATGTCCATGCAGTCCGGAGGCAGGCGGTTATTAAAAGAGTGGAGATCTGACAGGGAGTAGAGCGGCGGCATGATTCGGTGAAGTGGCGCTAGCACGGAGCTAGCTAATGCTGGGGACCCGGGTAGCAGAGACCAGGAGCTGGATGACCGTGGAAGAAGGAGCGGTGTGAGTCCAGATAAAATCAGAAGGATAATTCACAGCATATCAGGAGAATAATGCAGGTAGACCAGGCAGGAGGGGCCGTAGCTGCGTTTTTGAGGGGCCTAAGATGATATTTAAAATGATTCACTTCTAATGAATGTACTGCTTGTTTCGTTGCTTGAGAAACTTGTGGACACAAAACTGCAAAACACCTCATATATCACTAGGCCACCAGGGTGGGTGGAGGGGGTCAGGAGGACGGGACTGAGCTGACCGCCCAGAGGCACAGCAGAGGACCAGGAAGGGATCTCGGGCGGACGGCCCGGGGGCAAGGCAGAGTTCAAAAAGGGGGATTCGGGCGGACGGCCCAGGGGCAAGGCAGAGTCTAAGGTGGGGGACTCGGGCGGCCGAGCATGAGGGCGAAGGCAGCGGCAGGAAGAGTCAGGGGGCCGGGCTCGAGGACGAGGGCAGCGGCAGGAAGAGTCAGAGACCCGGGCTCGCGGGCGAAGACCACGGCTCACAGAAGGCCGGGATCGAGGGCGAAGACCGCAGCTCTCAGGGGGCCGGGCTCGAGGGCGAAGACCACGGCTCACAGAGGGCCGGGATCGAGGGCGAAGACCGCGGCTCTCAGGGGGCCGGGCTCGAGGGCGAAGACCAGAGAACTCCGGAGGCCGGGCAGGAAGGCGCTGACAGGCCAGCGCCGGAGGCCGAGCAGGACCCGGTGTCGGCCGGACAGGAACCGGAGCTGGTGGGACAGGCCTCGGCAGGATCCCCAGCGAGACAGAGGATGGCGGGGCCTCCAACGGAACAGGACAAGGGGTTGGCAGGACCCCCGGCAGGAGAGTAGACGGCGGGACCTCCAACGGGACAGGACAAGGGGTTGGCAGGACCCCCAGCAGGAGAGTAGTCGGCGGGACCCCCAACGGGACAGGACATAGGGTTGGCAGGACCCCCGGCAGGAGAGTAGTCGGCGGGACCTCCAACAGGACTGGACATAGGATTGGCAGGACCCCCGGCAGGAGAGTAGTCGGCGGGACCCCCAACGGGACAGAACATGGAGTTGGCAGGAGCCCCAGCGGAACCTCCAACGGCACTTCAGTAGGGACTTGAGTTGGGACTGGCGAGGGAACTCGAGAAGGGATTTGAGAGGAAACTCGAGAGGTGACTCGAGAGGGGACTTGAGAGGAAACTGGAGAGGGGACTCGAGAGGGAACTTGAGAAGGGACTAGGGAAGGGACTAAAGGAGGGACTGGAGATGGGACTAGAGATGGGACTAGAGGAGAGACTAGAGGAGAGACTTGAGAAAGGACTTGAGAAAGGACTAGAGAAAGGACTAGAGAAGGGACTTGGGAAGGGACTAGAGAGGGGACCAGAGATGGGACTAGAGAGGGACTAGAGGAGGGACTAAAGGAGGGACTAGAGGAGGGACTAAAGGAGGAACTAGAGGAGGGAACTGGAGGAGGGACTAGAGGAGGGACTAGAGGAGGAACTAGAGAAGAGAACTCAAGAGGGGACTCGCGAGGGGATCTAGAGGAGGGACTAGAGAGGGGACTAAAGGAGGGACTAGAGAGGGGACTACGGTAGGAACTTGAGAGGGGACTTGAGAGGGAACTTGTGTCGGTCGGTACGCCGACAGGACACGGGGAGCTGGCGTCGTCTGGGGAGCCAGCAGGAGACGAGGTAATGGAGTCGGCCGGTACGCCGACAAGAATCGGGGAGCTGGTGTTGGCTGAAGAGCCAACAGGAGACGAGGTGCTGGAGTCGGCCGGTACGCCGACAAGATTCGGGGAGCTGGCGTCGGCTGGGGAGCCAGCAGGAGACGAGGTGCTGGAGTCGGGACCATGACTGCTGGAGCCGGTACTTGAGCCGGAACCATGGCTGGAACTGGGGCCGGAACCATGGCTGTATGGGCCAGCTCTGGTGCAGGGACCACGGTTGTAAGATCCAGTTCTGGAGCCTGAAACATGGCTGTAAGGTCCGGAGCTGAAGCCTGGATCATGGCTGTGTGGGCCGGTTTTGGAGCCGGAAACATGGCTGCTGGGCAAGGAACCGGAACACGGATCCATGGCTGTGTGGGGTGGTACTGGAGCACGGTACCATGGCTATGTGGGATGGTACTGGAGCACGGAACCATGGCTGCTGGGTCTGGCACTGGAGCCGGAACCATGGCGGTTGGGGCCTGTACTGGAGCCGGAACCATGGCTGCTGGGGCTCGAGCTGCTAGCCTGGCCTTGCGACGACTCCTCTTAGCAGCCGCCTGAATACTCCGTGGACCTCCATAAGCCTGACGAGTTCCGGAATACGACTCCTGGACAGGAGCAGGAACACGGGTTGACTTCAGGCGGAACCCACCAAGGTGTATGGTGCCAGGTTGGGAATTAGGAGACAGGGAGCTAGCATGCCTGGAATCACATGCTTGAAGGAAGTCCAAAATCCAGTCAGGTAAAAACTCAACAAAACATGGTTTCTCTGCTGCCAACCGGAGCGCCTCTACCAGAGCGGCCCTCTTCTGCCGAACACTGGACGCTCCCTTCCACCAATCGAAGCAGCAAGCCAGATAGAAAGTTAAATGCTGTAATTCAACCTCCCATGGATCATCTGCTGGGTCCATTTTGTGGTCGGTTCGTTCTGTCACGGTAGAGCGAAGGAAGCAGGACCCAAATGCAGATTAAACTGATAATACCTTTATTTCAAGGATAATGAAATAGAACTTGGACAGACAGAATACTCACCGGTGAACACAGTCAACAACAAAAGACGAACCGACAAAGACAGACAGAAAAACCAGAACTTAAATACACACAAGACTAATCACACAAACAAGACACAGGTGAGGAGGGAGGAGAAAACACAGGGGCCACAGGTGAACACAATCGGGTAATCAGACACACCAGGGAAACTAACGACAGGGAACCACAGACAGATCCAAACAAGACAAAACACAACGCAGACAGAAAACCAAAAACAGATCTAGACAAGACAAAACACCACAAAGACAGATCGTGACACCTTTAGTGTTGCATCCAACCCTGGACAGCACCACTTCGGTATCATCACATTCTTCTTCCACTGCCTGCTGAAGAGGCATGCATACATAGGCTTGACGGTCATACAGCTTCCACCACCAGGCCAAAAACGACTCCTTAACTGACTTCAATTTTGTCCTCCCTCTCACATTCCTCTATCTCTTCCTGCAATGTTGGCTTGCACTGTTGTTGTAAGAAAGTACTCACCTGCAATCGTTATCTTTCGATTCCATCCTGATGATGAGTCGACAATAAAGCAGTTAGGAGTTTGTTCTGATGGTACATGTATTTGCTAATTGGTCCATGCATTTTTAGAGGCAGTGTTTTGAAATGGCAAACAAATGACTTTGTGTAAGATTCCTGGGTCGTGTGCAGTGTCTTGCAAAAGGTACCGTGATATTAATTGCAAATTGGGTGCAAAGCTGGAAATGTGTTTAGAGTTTTGATGATTGTGCTCTGTGTGTCATTTGAGTTTTAGCAACAGTACTTTTCTCTAACAGGACATTGCAAAATTAAGCACGGCACCCAAAACGATATCAAAACTTAACAAAAACCCAACTTTTGCACCAAATGGCACACACTTCATTTATAGTACCAGACTCTTTGTCCAACCAACTACACACTGTGGTGCTTTATCTAAAGCACACTGATCTTTTATGGCGTTCTCTGGGAGAATTCTGTGTACAAAAATTCTAGACTACAAAAAAGTCTACTAAAATATGTGCGGAAACACAAATATACTGTTGTTATACTTTAGTTTTTTTCCAAAACAAATTGGTGATACATTCCTGCACAACAGTTACAGTTGTGTAAACAAACTGTGCCTCTGAGGAAAGAAAGGGGTTAGGCAGTAATATAATAATAATTAAAACAACTTGTTTGATGTGCACATAAGCAGGAGTTGAACTGTGGTTAGTTTAGCCTATCTGATCTGAGTCTCTATGGCCATTCGCTGGCTCGGTACTATGGGACAATTGTTCTGATAAAGTGTTCAGAGGACAGACAGTAAGTTAAACCTCAAACATTTGCAGTGATGGATCGACACTAGCACAATAAGTCTGGTCTGAGGTTTCAGACCGCCTGTATTGGACCACATCCTTCTAACATAGTGTGAGCCATTGCTGAGTAAAGTGGCTGAATTGTTCTGTGTATTTTTCATCTAGAAACCCCTTGAAATTCACCGTGGAGGAAATCGCCGTTGCCCAGCTTTACCCAGAGACAGATGAGCCAGTCAACATCCTCAACATTAAGAGAGGAATTGTATCAGCACTCATGGTGCCTGTCATTGAGGATGAAACAAAAAGCTTCATGGTTGGTATCTTCTCACCAACACACACTTCTCTAAAAAAGAGTCTGTAAATGAAGACATGTTATATTAATGTAGTGGTAAACTGTGTTGTAGCATCAGCATACAGGCCTATAGTAGGGGAGAGTGGGGTAAGTTGAGACAACTTGTACTTATGTTGTCCTCAAGGAAAAATGAACAACAACCTTTGTTTCAGGATGTCTTCTGTCAATCAAGATGAAAATAATGCATCTATCACAAGGGACCATGAAAATAATGTTTGAAAATAAATGGTCTAATTTGCCCCCTCTAACGGGTAAATTCATCTGCGTCAAGGGGTAAATTGAACCATCTTGGGGTAAATTGACTTTTTCAAGTTTAATCTTGAGCATAAGTAAAACAATTTTTACTGATTTAAACAGGCTAGTCATTGTAGTTATTCTGTCTTCTGTCTAAAACGCCGGGTTACGTATTGTAACCCTTGTTACATTAACACAGGCGGAGCCCTCTACTGGACTCTATGGGTACTACCTTATCATGCAAGCATTCACCTACTGAGATTTCTATAGACGTAGCCGGCCCCGGGGCGGACCTACCTGAATGCGCGCGCAGCTCACTTCCGTATAAAAGGAGGCCTCACCTCCTGACCATCATCCTACACCACTCTTCAGCGAGCGGTATAGGACAGCAGGACTGTGTTAATATAACAAGGGTTACAATACGGAACCCGGCATTATATCTCTCACAGGCTCCCCGATGTATGCATGCACTGTCGTCCAGCACACCGTTCCACCTCACTATCCCTGACCGGCTTTAGCAGCGCCTCACTCACCTCTCCCTCGGTTGTGACCGTCGAGAAGTCTGGGCTGCTGCTGACCGAGCACACTCTGCCGCGCTTACCTCGCAAAAAAGTTTGCCCAAAAAACAGTACTGAGGGCTCCCCCCGTCCGCCTAAAGGCAGACAGAGAAAGTCTGCAGCCCTGTATGGGTTCACTATGCACCCTGTCCTGAGTCCCTAAGGAACACGGGGAGAGCGCAAGCGTCCCCCATGTCTCCACACTCAGACACCGACCCCGTGCAGAGTGTGTACAGACTATAGTGTGGAGGGCTCTCCCCTTCCTGCCCCCAGGCAGGCGAGGGGAGCCCTCTAGCCCTGTAAGGGCCCAGAGCGCATTACGTCACCCCGCGAACCTCCAGGGGCCCGGAGAAAACGTAAGCGCATTCACGCCCGGGGAGGGGGTCAGGTGCCCACTGACCCACAGCCACCCCCCTCCTCACCAATCCTGTGTGGCCCCAGCAAGCACAGACGCTGAGAAAGAGCCAGACATGTCCAAGAGACAAAAACGTTATGAAGGGGCCTGGCGTTGACCAAGACACCGCCGTGCACATATCCTCCACACTCACACCGTTGAATAAAGCTGTTGACGCAGCCACAGCTCGTATGGAGTGCGCACGGATCCGCTCGGGGCAGGCTCTCCCTACCTGTTCGTAGGTGTGTGCAATGCCTCCGCAGAGCCAGCCTGCCAGGCGTTTCTTGGACAGAGCTTTTCCAGTCACCCCGCCCCGAAGCATACAAACAGTTCAGTGCGTCTAAAGGCAGCTGTGTGCTCTACATAACATGCTAATGCGCGCACCGGGCAGAGGAGGTGTAATTTAGCTTCCCTGGCCCCACCATGTGGTGGAAGACTAAAACCCCGCAACTGAATAGCCCTTGACCTGAACGCAGTCCTTAGGCTCTTGGGCACAAAGGAGGGGTTCGGTCTGATTGTCGCCCCGCTCCGGTCACCCCGAATCAGTAAACAGCTCGGGTGCACCGACAGAGCGGTTAACTCGGACACTCTTTTGGCTGACGTTAAGGCAAGTATCAATGCTGTCTTCCACGACAGTGCTTTCAGGGAGGAGAGCTCCAGAGGCTCAAATGGTTCTGTGACCAGAGCCTTGAGCACCAGCGGCAGGTCCCACTGCGGGGCGGAGGCACGCACTACTGGGCGCAGCCTCCTGACCCCCTGTAAAAACATCAGTGGATGAGAAAAGGCTGACCTGCCGTCAAATCCCTCATGGCAGGACGAGATGGCTGCTGCATACACTTTCACTGTGGAATGAGCAAGCCCTCTGTCCACCAGTAACTGTAAGAAGGATAAAATAGAGCCCAACTCACAAGATAGGGGCTCTATTCTCCGCTCCTCACACCATCGCTGGAATCCTAGCCACTTTGGCCTGTAACAGGCTGTGGTGGATCCCGCTCTAGCTGCCTGGATAAACTGAATAACGCTGTCAGACAATCCACCCTGTCTCAGCCAGTCCCTCTCAGGAGCCAAGCCTGGAGAGGACGGCCCAGAGTGGGTAACGCCCCGATTGCACCTGCCTCTTGAGACATCAACCCCAGAACTGGGGATCCGCCCAGGGCTGGCCCACCTTCATCTGTGTCATCTCTGAGTACCATGGAGCCCCGACGCAATCCGGTGCTACTAGGATGACTGCCAGACGTTCCCGCCTCACTCTCCCCAGGAGAGGGAGAATGAGACGCAGCGGTGAAATGGCGCATAGCAGCTCCCTTGGCCATGGCTCGTGTGCAAATGCGTCCACTCCCAAGGGCGGGTCGTCGCTCAGGGCTATGGAAAACCACAGGGCACAGTGGCTGTTGCGCCGGCTGGCGAACAGATCCACTTCCGCTCTCCCAAACTGGGCCCAGATCTGCTTCAACACCTCCGGTGAAGCAGTCGGCCCCCCTGTTCTCCAGTCCCGGGATATGGAGGGCTTCAGCGATAACACCACCTCTGAAGCCAATAACCACAGCCTCTCCGCTGTGGCCAACAAGGCGGCGGAGCGGACTCCGCCCTGCCTGCTGATATAAGCCACTGTGGTGCTGTTGTCGCTCCTGACCATAACATGTCTCCCTTGAATTAGGGGCATGAAATGCTGGAGGACTAACACTACCGCCCGTAGCTCTAGGAGGTTGCTGTGTCGTGTCTCTGTTAGAGACCGGCGCCCACCTATAGCCCTCTTCAGGCAAGTCCCTCCCCATCCTGCTCCGTGAACACTGTGATGTAGGAGGTTACCCGTTCCAGTGGAGACCCCCTCCGGAGGTGACCGGGGGACCCCCAGAACCGGAGGTTGCCCTCCACTGAGGGGGGGGGGGGTGGTCACCAGCCGCCGTTTGTGCCTCTTGGGATCCAAACGCAGGCTGGAGAACCACCTCTGCAGGCGGCGCATATGCAGTAACCCCAGCGGGACCACAATCTGAGCAGCCGCTATGAGACTCAAAGTCTGCATGACAGTTAAAGCTGTCACTGTCGCCCCCTGTCGCAGCCTGTGAACCGCCCGGAGAAGAGACGCAGGCTATCCCCTGGAAGGCAAAACGCAGATACTTTCTGTGCTCCGGAGCAATTTTCACATGAAAGTATATGTTTTTCAGGTCGATGGTGGTCAACCAATCGCCCGGTTTGCACTAGCCCCATTATAGTTAACATGCAACATTTTCTGCAGGCAATGTAGCGATTCAGGCTGCGGAGATCTAGAATAGGTCTGAATCCCCCTGTCTTCTTGACAACCAGGAAGTACATGGAATAAAGACCCTTTTCCCTGTGCCGAGGGTGCACAATCAGACACCGCCTGTTTTTGCACCAGAGCCTGAATCTCTGCTGAGAGGAAACCCATCTCCTCCTGGGATGACAGATTTACCTCTCGCATGCCTTTGAAATGGATGTGGGATGCTGCAAACCGGAGTGAATAACCCTGTTTCAGCGTCCTGTCCATCCACTTTGTTAACACACAGCTGAGTTTCAATTCCCCATAAGATTGTGTTAGGGGACAAGCTCCCAACTGTGGGGCCCCAGCTATGAAGCTGTGATACTCTCTGGTGACCCGTTCCGCCGCAAAACCCCCGTGAAGGGAAGTTTTGCCCATGGAGGGTCGACACAGAAAGGGCCGATTTTTTACCGAGCGCGCTCCACCATAATGCTGTTTTCACCATGACGGTAAACAGCATTAATCAGAGTCCTTCTAGGCGTATAGTGTGTTTTAATGAGGTCCCTGAATGCACCGCCACGCACTCTTGTGTGTGTGCGGGCTCCGCCATAATGCAGCCCTTACCACTACGGTAAACTGCATTAACTGGAGTCTTTGCTCTAGGCGTAGTGTGTTCTCTGACAGTAATACGCCGGCCATAATGCCTCTGTACCCGCATAGCGCTTTCCTTTAGATAGCACTCCCTGCGGTTCATCCCTCTCATCTGCGCATGCCCACTAGCCACCTCCTTTACAGGAGCTACAGCTGGGGCAGCGAATGTGAAATTTGTACAGTGAACATTGTGTGTAAGTGTAGCATTTGTGGAAACAAAAGACACTTAGATTTGGATACGCTCCCTCGTCTGCAGGAAAGCCTGTAGAGGAGCGCGGTGTGGTGCTTGAGGACTCTTCTCTCTACTGAGGTCTTTGAACGCACCGCGGCCCGCCCACGGGGGGTGCGCCCATCACAATGCTGTCTCTTTGAAAAGGACATTATGGGGAAAAGTGGAATTGTGGAGAGAGATGACTCTTACTCTGGGATAAATGCAATCGTTTTTACTGAACGCCTTTTTCCACAAACACATCACTCTAGAACTAGTTTACAAACGTAAACCACCGTTCTCCTGCGGAGGTCCCTGAACGCACCCACGTATTAACGCTGTATTTCCCATTCAACGGTGAAATGCATTAATCGGAGCTATTATACCAGGCAACAGCACGCCGGCAATAGCGTCTCTTGAACCTGCACAGTGCTTTGACAGCACTCGGTTTATTCCATTCACGTGCACACGCCCACCTGCTGGCTCCCTATACTGGGGTTTACAGCAGGGGGCGGGGAGTGTAGGACAGTGTTTCTTCCTCTGGGAATGGGCAAGAAGCAGCCACGCTGCGATTACGCCTTATCCCGTGAGCAAGGAGATCGATCCAAAGAGCCCTTCCATAAACACGGAGGATCCCAAGAGATCAACATGGTCCTCTTTGGAAAGTGCCATGTGGCATGATATCCCAGGGACATCACAAGGCAGGCAGCGGCGGCGGCCTGTGAGGAAGTAGGGTCGACCCTATATCATGTGAAGCCACCGAGCACCGGTCCCCGGGGGAACCGGGCCTGGGGAAAGACCCGTGGACCAAGCTACTTATTCGGCCTTGCGGCCCAATAATCGCTCTGACCTGGTGAGGCGAGGGCATCTCTAGCAATGAGCGAGTAGCCCACACACCCGCCGCCATGATCATCATCCAGGGATAGTACAGCCCTGGGCGGTGGACTTCCATGGACGCCGGACCCGGAAGGAATGGTGAACGTGAATGGCACCGCCTCGGCCATATCCTGGTCCAAACACTCGAAGCAGAGGTGGTGGGGATCGGCGCCCGCTATTTAAGCCAGGGCACGAAGGACAGGCCCGGGTCTCTAGCAGTGGCGACTCCCTGGAGGTAAGATAACTCTTTATTCTTCTTTCAAACGTCAGAAAGTTCTCAGTGTCACTTCCGCTCGCTGAAGAGTAAAGGGTGATGGTCAGAAGGCGAGGCCTCATTTTATGCGGAAGTGAGATGCGCGCGCATTTAGGTAGGCCCGCCCCGGGGCCGGCTACGTCTGTAGAAATCTCAGTAGGTGAATGCATGATAAGGTAGTACCCATATAGTCCAATAGAGGGCAAAGCCTGTGAGAGATATAACTGTAGTTCTATTGAAGGCTGTAGCCTTTCCTAAATATATTGCTTCAGGCATATGGCAAGAAAGATGGTGGCATGCCTTAAAATTATTTAACCAATCCAGACTTAAAAGAATATAATTTATTCCATCAAGATATTGTATGTGTATCTTCATATTTTATTTTACCAGTTAACCTTAGCTGACCTACTGAATCATGTGATCTCTTGCTCTCTCTCCCTGCATAACCCTTCTCTGTCAAGCTTATTCCTTCATGCTAATCTTTAGCTCAATTATTCACATGGGTTTACTCCTTGCTAAATAACCAACATGTATGACACTTACTTTGAGACCTGGATACATTTGCTTTGTCAGAACAGTAATTATACCTATACCATGTTGAACATGTATTTCGACAAGCAGAAAATGGTTTATTGTGAAAACAATACATTTACCACTTCAGCATGTGCTTCTCTTTATCACAGCCAAATACACTGAACAAAAATATAAATGCAACACTTTTGTTTTTGCTCCCATTTTTCATGAGATGAACTCAAAGATCTAAAACATTTTCTATATACACAAAATAACCATTTCTCTCAAATATTGTTCACAAATCTGAAAAAGATCTGTGATAGTGAGCACTTCTCCTTTGCCGAGATAATCCATCCCACCTCACAGGTGTGGCATATCAAGATGCTGATTAGACAGCATGATTATTGCACAGGTGTGCCTTAGGCTGGCCACAATAAAAGGCCACTCTGAAACGTGCAGTTTTGCTTTATTGGGGGGGTCTGGGGGGGTCTGGGGGGGTCTGGGGGGGTCCGAAAACCAGTCAGTATCTGGTGTGACCACCATTGGCCTCATTCAGTGCAACACATCTTCTTCGCATAGAGTTGATCAGATTGTTGGTCCACTCCTCTTCAATGGCTGTGCGAAGTTGCTGGATATTGGCAGGAACTGGAACACGCTGTCGTATACGCCGATCCAGAGCATTCCAAACATGCTCAATGGGTGACATGTCCGGTGAGTACGCTGGCCATGCAAGAACTGGGATGTTTTCAGCCTCCAGGAATTGTGTACAGATCCTTGCAACATGGGGCCGTGCATTATCATGCTGCAACATGAGGTGATGGTCGTGGATGAATGGCCCAACAATGGGCCTCAGGATCTCGTCACGGTATCTCTGTGCATTCACAATGCCATCAATAAAATGCACCTGTGTTCGTCGTCCATAACATACGCCTGCCCATACCATAACCCCATCACCACCATGGGCCACTCGATTCACAACATTGACATCAGAAAACCGCTCACCCACACAACGCCACACACGCTGTCTGCCATCTGCCCTGAACAGTGAAAACCGGGATTCATCAGTGAAGAGAACACCTCTCCAACGTGCTAGACGCCATCGAATGTGAGCATTTGCCCACTCAAGTCGGTTACGACGACGAACCGGAGTCAGGTCGAGACCCCGATCAGGACGACGAGCATGTAGATGAGCTTCCCTGAGACCGTTTCTGACAGTTTGTGCAGAAACTGTCCGAGTGGCTGGTCTCAGACGATCTTGGAGGTGAACATGCTGGATGTGGAGGTCCTGGGCTGGTGTGGTTACACGTGGTCTGCGGTTGTGAGGCCGGTTGGATGTACTGCCAAATTCTCTGAAACGCCTTTGGAGATGGCTTATGGTAGAGAAATGAACATTCAATTCACGGGCAACAGCTCTGGTGGACATTCCTGCTGTCAGCGTGCCAATTGCACGCTCCCTCAAAACTTGCGATATCTGTGGCATTGTGCTGTGTGATAAAACTGAACATTTTAGAGTGGCTTTTTATTGTGGCCAGCCTAAGGCACACCTGTGCAATAATCATGCTGTCTAATCAGCATCTTGATGTGCCACACCTGTGAGGTGGGATGGATTATCTCGGCAAAGGAGAAGTGCTCACTATCACAGATTTTTTCAGATTTCTGAACAATATTTGAGAGAAATGGTTATTTTGTGTATATAGAAAATGTTTTAGATCTTTGAGTTCATCTCATGAAAAATGGGAGCAAAAACAAAAGTGTTGCATTTATATTTTTGTTCAGTTTAGTAATGATGGGTGCTGCCTGAATTTAATTGAATCTGTGAGATAAAATATTTTACTTGCTGTTTTTTCTTTGTTTTTGTCAGAACACAGTGCATGGCCAATGCTTAACAGACTACCTTGTACATGCGAGGAAGGATATTGCCACAGATGTGACACTGTCCAGAGATCTATCCCAGTGTGACCAGTTCTACAGCAGGGAACTAGTCAACAGCCCATTGGCCATGCTGCAAAAACTGGTGAGATATTAGTACATGCCTCTATAGACTATAAGTTGTCTGATATAACATTGTTTTGTCAGGGATTGTATTGAGATGAGTTCTACAAATACAATCTGACTGTGTTAAGACAGTTGAAAATCAGGAGGAGAGGGGAAGGCAGGCCAAAACAATTGTCAGGCAACCAGATGTAATTATGAAAGTGTTAATTTCTCCAAACAGTAATCTCTGCTAACCCATCAGTGGAAAGAAACCCTTACAAAATGTAAAAAATGCTCCTCATAGATCATATATGACAGTCTGGTTTATTTTCTTTAAGTCCAGCTGTGGAAACAATCTTTATCACAGTTTGTTTTGGTTTGTTTCCATTTAATTATTAGTGTTTTTTCCAGATTTTAATATGGTCTATTGTCTTTTGTTTGTATTCAATATTTTCAATAATTTCTGTATTTCAATATGTTTGATTAAAGTATTAGTTAGTAGTTTTGAATATTTTCTTTTCTTTCCCGCTCTATGAGCTCACTGAGGCAGGTTTACTCAACTATTACACTGTAGGTGAATTAAGATGGATACACTGGTATGGTATTTTCCATCTGAAGTCCCATTGTATATAATGCTGTTTACATCATTTAAATACCTTCTTTTCTTGTTCCAAATATTTGGACATTTTGGTGAAAATGTTATTGTGATTTGAAAGTATACATACACATTAACACAAATGTATTATTTATTATTATTTATATTTCAAGCATCGCCCCATGTCCAAACTTATTACAAGCACTCAAGACTGCAACTACAAGTTTGAAAACAAGGGAAAGCACATCACGGCCGCCATATGTACAGAAAAACACATCTACCTGCCGTTTTCACATGAGTAAGTAATCTAGCGAGTGCAGATTATGTGTGTTTATATTGCACTGTTATGCATCACTTTCTAATCTGCCTTGCAGGGACAATGTAATATCTTCTGTGGTGACCCAGGATATAATCTTTAAAAGCTCTAAAAGGATCAACAACAAAGTGTTTGGTTAGTAATAAGTTAGCCTGACACATGTAGTTTTAGTTTACATTGCTTTGTGTGAAATACAAAATTAATGCATAATGTGTTTTTTAACAGAGGTTAACCCTAGCCAGAGCAAGCCACTACACTTTGAAGGTCCTGAGGATAAAGCTCCAGTCCAGACTAAGGACACTGTTCTGAGCTCCCTCCAGGACCTTGTCACTTTGGCAGGGACAGACCAGAGTAGGAAGAGGGCCAGCCTCTTCCATAAGTTTGTGTCCAGCCTACGCGTCCTGAGGAATGAGACTCTGAGCCAGGCTCTCACTGAGATGTTGGATATGTCAGGCTGGCTTACCTGGCAGGCCCTGTTACAGTGTGGAACCACAGAGTGCAACAGTGCCATGCTGCAGGCTATCAGGACCAATGATGGGTTGTCCCCAGGGGTGGATGCCCTGGTCTACGGGCTGAGTCTGCAGCCCCATCCTGATGCCACACGTGTCCGGGATATGCTCAGCATGGCTCAGTATAAACAGAGCAGAGCCATCATGTATGCTCTAGCCAACACAGTCAAGAAGTAAGATAAAACATATTTTTCTCTGACTTAAAAACCCACACACTCCTTTGCTATTAATATATTGCTTTGTGTTTATTTTTATATATTTAAAATGCATAATACCTTAAAATGTAAGGAACCAAAGCAGGGCATGAAACATATATTTATGTTGTATTTTGGAGACCATTAGTGAGACACACTTTCATCATCTTCATCCACCCAGAGCATATTGTCTTTGTCTCTGGCCCACAGGTTTCACAAAGCAGACGTCTCTCCAGTGGTCAAAGATGTATCAAAGTTCTTTGAAACACTTTTAAATGATTGCTCTGGAGAAATCCTTGATGAAGACACTCTAGCTGACCACGAAGATATGTCCTTCCTTGTACTGAGGGTACTAATCATTAAAGCTTATTATTGACTACGACATAGTCAGATCTTGTCAGGTAATCTTAGGAGTGCAGTCTGATCCAGTCTGGTCCAATTTTTTTTTCTTCTAATCTGCAGGTTGTTGCTGTCATGGGTCAAGCCATGCAAGCTGCTAACCCCAGCCTGATTTCCTCCATTTTGCGTTGTGCTAAGAAAACAGACATTCCATTATCAAACCAAAAGGCAGCTATACAGGCCTTTAGGTTGATGGATATTAATGATGAGGTAAACTCCTTCACACTTCACACTTTTAACACATTGCTGTTGTAGTGTGATGATGACGACACTAACGTTGTGGGATTTAATTGACATTATAACAAATCGACATATATACAGTATGGACTTGTCATTTGAATTTGACCACAGGTCAGAAACATTTTCATGGAGGTGTATGAGGACGCTCAGAGCCCTGTTGAAAAACGTGTAGCAGCCTACCTCATGCTGATGAAGAGCCCAGACCATGCCCTGGTAACAAACATTTTGAACAATTTGGAGAATGTGAGGGATAAGCAGCTCAAGAGCTTTGTGGTCTCCCATCTGAAAAACATCCACAAATCCGGCGAGACACAAATGTATCAGTGAGTAACGGGCCAGCAATATTAGCTACTTATTTATATCTTCTCGGCACATATTTACTTATGTGATCAAATAATATAAATCATATCTAAATATAATACCTTTGGATGCTACCCACTTTGCACTAGAACACGGACAGACAAAGTAAAAGACTAACAGTGGTTAAAACATTCCGACAACTAGCAGCTAAAAACAAGTCTGTTTTATTGTTGCTCTATTTCTGCTAGACATCGGTGATTCATGATCACATGTTATACATAGCTAGTTCATAGAATGTACTTTTAGCTGCCCCTAAATGACAACAAAAAATATAATAACGCTTGTTTAAAGATAACCAAATTGTGTATGCATGTACAGTGGTTTAGCACACAAATGATGGGGAAAGGGAAACATCTTCTTACGACAACGCTCTTGATTCTCCCTACTAAAGATCCAGGAAGGACATTGAGTTGGTCCTGGCAGACACAAACACACTAGTTGATGGCATGTCAAGCCACTACAAAATAGAATCTGTCTTGGGCTCAATTCAGAGCAACATCATCTTCAATGCCACAGACACCTTACCTAAGGAGGTGATGCTGGAGACCACTTTAAAGGTTTTTGACTACAATTATGACATATTTGAGGTAAGTTTTAATTATCATTTGATAAATGTGGTAACAAATAAATAAAGATAGTTTATTTGATAGATGTTTAAGCAATCCAAATGTAACCCTTCAAGGTTGGTGTTGAGGGAACAGGATTTGAACCAACGATTGATGCTCTTTTTGGAGAGCAAGGCTTCTTCCCTGACTCCATTTCCAAAGTTATGTACTGGGCAGGTGACAAAGCCAACATTCTGAGAGAGGTTTTGGAGAAAGTTTTCCCAGAAAAAGACAGAACTAAGAGACAGGTGAAAACATTTTTGGACTCATACATTTTGTTTTTGTGTACATCTCCTTTTTCAAAACCCTGCCTTATCAGCTATAATGTTCTTGATACCCTACATTTACACTGATAATATCCCTCCAGGTCCCAGATAATCTTCTGAAATATATCGCAAACAGTGCCCAGAAGCTCATGGAGGATGTGCATGTCTCACCAGCCCCTGAAACCATTGCTTATCTTCGTCTCCTCGGAGCTGAGATAGGATACATGAAGACCAAAGACATGAGAAATATGGCTCAGACTCTGTCCATGTACTACCATGTTTTCATGAGGGAGCTACCTGTCAAGGTCAGATGTGTTGATTTCTAACATTTATTTTGCAAGAGAACTAAACTAAAAACATTTGCATTTTTACATCGACAAATTTGTGTATTGAGTATTGTCAATTGATTATTGACAATACTCGGGGCGGGGCTGAATTATCGGAAAACATTTCAAAATAAAAGCCCACGCTTGGTCAAGTTTATAGATATTTTGGGAATAACTGGAGAGGAAGTGTAGGAGCTAAAGAAACAGGCTTTTATCTCCTCCTAGAGCCTATATTGGTAAGATTACTTTAATAGAACTGGATACCATGTAAGGAGAGATGGAACAAGGAAATGTGGAGAGGTGAGACGTCCTTCCTTTCTCTGAAGCATCACGTAAAGCCATGGGCACGGGAAGGGGGGTGCTGAGAGCGCTGCAGCACCCCCTAGCGGCAGGCAGGCGGTGCAGAGCTCCCCTGTCTGAATTATTATTTGACGGTTATTGCTGTGCATAATCTGTGTAATATGTAGCCAATAAATTCCACATTGTTCGTAAAATAATATTTTACATCTTTGTAGTGTGTGCTCGCCAGTGGCGTCGCCTGGCCTGCGTCGCCTGGCCGAATGTTTTTTCTGTAGCCCCGGACAATTCTACCTCAATAATATAATACATTAACCGTGCTTTACGTGACCCTCATCATGACACTAGAGAGGACGGCAGGACTGTAATTTCCCGTGTTCAGTGAATGCAACAGAGGCAAGACACCAGACCAATCAGAGAGTTGCATGGAAATAAAAGTGTGCTTGTGTCATTCAAGCTCGGCTCTGTGTGTGTGTGGAAATAGCGCATTTAAAGAGAGAGAGAGAGACCCCCCCCCTTCCCTCGAAAAAAAAGAAGAGTTATTACGTCACAGCGTATACTTCAGCTCCCACAGCCAAGCAACAATTACAAATGAATTAAGTCGGCACGGCGGCCCACATTGAAAATGACTTAGGCCTACTATAAGCTTTCGTTCGTTATTCTCGCGTCCAGGACAGAAGCTTAGGATAAATGAGTCCAATGGAGTCTCTCGAATAAGGTTCAAATGGATACTTTAATTAAAATGGCGCGGTAATGTTACAAGCAAAATATTGTTCTGCGAGAAAGAGAGGGGGAAGCTGCAGCTCCCTCTCGCAGTCGCGGCCGTGAAGAAAGAGCTCCACAAAGCTCCGTCACCTGACTATATATCTCATTTGGCTCCTCCTCTTCAATGGCGGTTGTGGCGTAATCTTCCGCCCTCCTTTCACCAATGTCCGATATCGCACATAACAGAGGATTTTGACATTGTACAATACATTCAATACATAACTAAACACACCTTTTCTCCTCATATTCTCTTTCATGACTTTTCATTTATTGCATTTTAACGGCTGCAATCGTTACTTTTCCTTAAAACCTGTAGTCAAGTTACTGTTGGTATTTCGGAGATCCTTTCCGGAATAGCTTTTCAAAATAAACTTTAACCACAGACGAAAGCTAACCGGAAGTATTTTCACAATAAAACAGTTATAAAATTACTGGTATTTAATCTATTTTATATCATTAAATATTGATTTTAATTTCTAACAATCCCTCCTTACAGACCCTTTAGGGTATGTAAATAATACTGAAATCAATGAGTTCTTCATCTGAACTTTGCATAGTACATAACTCATATATAACTTACAATCAAAATTGAATGGTTCAATAAGATAAGATAAGACTTTATTCATCCCGGAGGAAATTGTTGTGCCAGAGTAACGTTATCATAGCATTATTAATAATCAGCGTTGAGACTAACGCGGTACAAGTAACGCGTTACTACATGGTGCGTTACAGCCCGTCCACACAGCGGCGTGCGTTGACGCTTGCCGGCGGGCGTGTCTGACACTCGACCAACAACCAATCACATGAATCTCCGGCCCCTGACACACAAGCAGCGGTTTGATTGGCTAGAGCTTGTACTGGCATATGATTTGATTGGCTGACGCTTCTGCCGAGGCGTCAAAAGTTGAACATTGCTCAACTTTTGCAGCGAGCCACGCCAGCAATGCTCCGCGTCGCTTCCCACGATGCAGTTCGGCTAAAAGTGACGTCACCCCATTCAAAGTGAATGGGCAGAAGTGTTGGAAGCTTCAACGCACGCCGCTGTGTGGACGGGCCGTGACTCAGTTACTGCGTTAGTTTTTTTATATAGTCAACAGCCAGGTGAACAGAGATGAGAACTGCACTTAAGTACTTGAGTAAATGTACTTAGATACTTCCTGTGTCACATGCGGAGACGGGCTGTGGGCGTGTTTGTGTTGTTTACTAACAAGACTATCATGGCGGCGGCGGAGCTCAAGTCTAGTTTCTCCACCTGGAGATATTCTCACTATTTCACTTTTGTCGAGCACAAAGAAAATAAAGTTTTAGTTAAATGTAAGTTGTGTCTTGGCGGGTCAAAGATCTTATCTACTGCCCAAACCAGTCATTCAAATCTCTTAAAAACAAATGCAAAAACAACATGCTGGGACGAAGCTAGTAGCTAAAACCACAGAGACTCAGCCGACGCCACTCCACCTCCACCTAAGCAACAGCGGCTTGATTTTAACCAAGGGACTGCTGGCCGGGAAAAGTGGATAAAGCCATTGCACGGTATGTTGTAGAACACATGCAGGCTATTGCTACAGTGGAGTCACCCGCTTTCAGGGAGCTAGTTAGCATGATAGCATGTCCGGGCGGCACACGGCATATGGGACACTTTTTCCAACTACCTGGAGAAAGAATATACAAAAATGGAAAGCCAGCTAATATCAATGCAATCCAGATTGCATATAATGCATGTCAAGTTGATCAACAGATTGTATTATTCTCCAATGCAATAACAGTACTGAAATGAAGGCTATAAGGGAATTAATGGGAGCCCTTTTTTTTGCAAGCAACTATAACCTTTTCACAGTAACGCATTACTTTTGGGTTTAAGTAACTAGTTGAAATGAAGTAACTAGTAATGGTAACTAGTTACTGGTTTTCAGTAACTAGCACAACACTGTTAATAATATGAATAATATAATATAATATTGCACATAGTTATATATATATAGCAGCGAATAACCTTAACTTTACAAAAATACAAAAAATACTTTGACTGAAGTTTTGCCTTGTGCATAACTTCTAGTGTTAACAATCAATATCATTCTTCAAAATAGCAGCAATGGCTTGGGATCAGAACATTTCTTTCCCCCTCCTTTCACAGAAACCGTTCTCATACCACGCTCAGTGTTAAGGCACTTGTTTTTACAAAGTGAAAAGAAACAAACTATTTTAGAATAGCACAATGTAAAAATAATACACCATTCCAGAATAGTATAAGGTAATAGAAAATACTCCATTGTAGCATTGTAGCTGGTTCTTCATTCAAATTATATCATTTGAAATATCACTGGTTTGGACCTTTAGAAGTATCACATCATTTGGACATTCTTTGAACAATCTCATCATTGAACATCCATCTCTGTATTTGGGGGTGGGTTGTCTTGTTCTGCTAGCATTTGTAACTGTCTCCTCATGAGAAATGTACCCTCCCTCCTTTCATACCATTTAAGGTATGAAAGTAATATGTTCTCTAGAAGAGGCCGTCGTGATCAATCAGTACGTTAGGACATGGAATGCAACTGCAACATCTAGCCCTCCCCTGGGCATCCCTATGCTATCCTTGTACACTGTGGAGCCTAAACTCTCCCTGGGACTGGTCTCTTAGCCCTACTGGCTTTGGGGTGTTTCGCCATGTTGCTTAACTACATAAAAAAACATGACTGGCTGTGCTAGTGCACAGGTCCCAGTCCAATCCTGTGGCAAGACTGAATACAAGGTTTTAGTTCCACGATACCACCCAACATCTACTCTGGGATACGGCATTTTAGACAGTCATTTCTGGGAGAAGATGTTGGTCAGTTTCAACAGTTGTAGAATTTCATCACTTAAAAGTTCCTACTTCAGTACCTTTGGGTGGTCTGTTCTAATGCAGTGATAAGGTCCCTGAAATGGTGTGAAAACCAGTGGAATATCACTAACTCATTATACTAATTTATCTTCAATTCTGGTCTACTTAAATAACTATGCTGACCCCCTTTAACAGTGTGTGGAACCTTGGGTGCCCGAGCATGTGATAATTACTCCCTCCTTTAACAAGGGCTTTAAAAACAGAAGTCATTTCATTAATGGTTTGTAGTTCAATTTAGGAATTTTCACTTATGGCGGATATGTTTCTCCTTTTAAATAACATCTCTAAATGTCAGGTCATCACTGATTAAATGGATGAGCATTAGGAGCTGGTGGCACTTGTCTTTTAAAACTCATACTCTGGTGCCGTGCGCTCCCTCTGAAGCTGCAAGTAAGATTTAAAAACATCTGCAGGGTGGGTTGAGCGACCCCTTCTCCCTGAACGATATTGGTTGTCAAAAATATGCACCATTAAAATGAGTGATCCAAGGCCCTGCATGTATTACTCCCAATTATACTAGTTTTTCAAAATTAAAATTTGTAATCGCTCTTTGCCATCGCTCTTTTGACAGTGGTCTTTTTAAAACTCTACATCTTGGACGACAACCAAATGTAATTTCCACCTTAACAGTTCTCCTGTGGAAATTACTATGCTACAATAGTGAAATCAATACTTTAGATTGGAATACTTTCTTTGGCTTGGTTCTAGCTCTACCTTTAACAAATAAAGATGTGTCTGCTTTTATAGAGTGGTTACTAAAACTATCCCTTTAAACTGTAGATCAATATTGTAACAAATTAAATCTTCCCCAAATTCTCACATGAATAAGAATCTCTTAATGAATAATTAGTTTATATTATGGAAAAATTGAATAATATGTTCTACCCTCAGTGTGTTTTTAGGATTATTTTCACATTTTACTTTAATAGTTTCCTCTTTCTTACTTTATAAATGTACCAATTGATTAATTAATTGCTAATAAATATTTTTCTTTACGTATTTATCGTTGGTGAATAAGTGTGTTTATGTGTAAACTCACTCTCCCGTTTTCCTTCTCTCCCCCTCTGGTTGTCAAGCCACAAACCCCTCACATTCTGCTGGACCATGCCAATTCCTCTGGTTCTGTCCTGTCCTCCATCCTGTCTTCTCCTCAGTCCATCCGCTCTTGAATCCTTCTGCTGTAATTCTTTTCAGTGGCCCAACTGCTTTGTGTTTCATCTCCTCCTTCACAGTCTCTTCGCTGTTGCATGGAGGGCGTATTCCGCTCTCATGTCCCACACTTTGCTCTTGTGCCAAATCTCGTGGCTCAGCTTGGAACTTCATGTCCTGTCTGAGGGACCGATGAGAGTGTGCCTCTTTATGTCAGCATGCTGTTTTGGTTCTGGATGCCTCAGGTGGAGATGGTTCTGGATGCAGTCTCGTCATTGTTGGTTCAGCTCTGGTTCTCTGTCTGTTCGATGGAGGAGGAGGAGTCTCCTGCGGTGAGGTCTTTTGTCTGCTTGGAAGATGGGGTTGTAGCGTTCTGACAGGCGGAGAGAAAGAAAGATCTCGGGACGCATTACCTATAGAAGATTCTAACTCACTGAGGTAAAATAAATCCAATATTTTCCACTCTATTTTCCTAAACATACTATCTGCCTTTCCAACACAATTAATGCCTACTTATAATTTTACCATATCCCTAAACATTGTTTCCACCCACTGTAACATGGCTACTCCAAATAACTCTTTCAGGAAACCATTTTCTTCTATAAATTAAAAATACCTACATGTTTCAAGCACCACATATTTCACACACTATAAAAGAACGTCCCCATATTTTCTCCATTATTTTAAATCTCACTGTTATTTAGAACATAAGTAACTTTTGTGACTGAACATATCTGCAATGTCGCCACAATCTGCTGGGGAATTTTGTTCATAGAGTTTGTACGTACAAAGCTGTACTTGTGGGTTAGTAGCCTGTTTCTACTGTAATCATTTTCAATAATTCTGCTCAGATAGGTCACCCTGATAGGTTGTTCATAAACTTAACAGGGGGTGTTTCTGGCACAGACTAAAACATGGATCCAGTGTATTTGGAGATTCCCCTAATCTGTAAATCCCCATAATTTACATATCCCGATCACTTGAACCCATCTCATCATTTGATACAAGAACTGCATATATGGGGGGTGAATCATCTTGATTGTAATCGCCTCACCTTTGGGAACGAGTATTTCTAACTCCTCCTCTTGTTGCTCAGCTGATCTTTTGGCTCTGGGGATAAGTGAAAGTTTCTGAAACACAGCTGGAGTTTTGTTAGTAATGTGGGCATTCTCTATGAGTGGACTAATGGATCCATGTCTTACTTGATATTGTACTCCCCATCCAACCAGAAAGGTGCCAAGTGTAATGAGCACAATCAACAATGCTATTCTGACTCTTATCCCTAGGGGACCCCACAATAGCTTTGGCTTTGTTCTTGACATCATCTCTATTTTCTCCGTAGTTGTGTCAGTTACAGAATTTAAATGATGAGTACAAAAATAACGTATACAAAAATTGGGCTTTTTTTCAGATGTAAAACAAAAATAGGTTTTCACTTTAGTGTACAATCTATAAAAATCTAAAGACAATTCGTCTTTTGAGCTGTTTCTATCTTAATCTTATTTCTATTTATTGTTTTGTTCCAACTCTGCCAAATCAGTCCTAACTCCCAATCATTTTCTGGAATTTGCCAGGGGAGGGTGACAATGTGTGAGGTGGTGTCAATTTGCTCTTTTTTCTTTACCTTTAAACCGGAGCGCGTGTGAAGTTCGTTACAACTTCTCACTGTTCCGTCCACCGGGGATCAGCTCACTGTCTTTTGTGAACTTTCACCCTCACCCAATCACCTGGCAGAACAGGAGTCTCTTCTGGTGTCTTGTCTGGTATCTCTGTAGCTTTCTTAGCCTGTGTAGACAAAACTTGGATTATATTACTCAGAGTTCTGACATATTCATTACTTTTATTCGTCTAATATCTAAAACTGGACCACTCCCTCCTTGGAAGAGGCCCAAGCTTCGGCATACCTTTTGTCGTTATGAGACCTATTGTTAACTACATGTTATTATTTATTAACTACAACGTCACCGAAATCAACATATCTGTATAATCATGACACTCCCTCCTTTGAGATAACATGCACAACTAATATTGCAATGATTACCCTATTCTGAACAGGACATGTAAAACCCATAACGTTGCATTAAATAAATATAAATTCTCTGTGTACCCATAAGGCGTACAAAAAGATCATATGATGTATGGTTTTCCAATGGTATACATGCATATTCACTAAAGATCTGCCATTAGCACAAAAAATAGTTTACTTGTTTCAATAATGGCTTTTGTCATGGTATTATGCATCATTGTTGCTGCGAAAAACAATACCCCTGGTTTCGCTAATGCGTCTCAATAATTATAGGATTAGAGGATTGTTTGATACTGCTGAACTAACATATGATAAAATAATATTTCTCTAAACTAGAGGGAAAATACGAACTATTCTCACAGAGGGTGACATGCATGAAGGGCTGGTGCCCCTCACTCAAAATGAGATATTGCCTTACGCACTACATTATAAATCAATAAAATCACTCAAGAATAATTAAATAAAAACTGATTCTTGAAACAGTTGTAAAAACCCTACAACTTCTTCATCCAAGATCTCAATCAGTGTTATGTTATTTAGTTTGCAGTTCATGCCTTAAAACAGATATTTCAGACCGATTTTAAAATGATGTTTGTAATCTGACTCCATAAATCACATAATTGTTCGACTAAAAAACTACACTTCCACTTACAATAAATTAAGTTCCCCTTTAAACACAGCCCCGGTCTTCTGACGGGGTCTATCTATGTACTGGCTGGAACATGTTGTGCCAGTCTCTGTCGCTCTGTCACTGTTCTCCCGCTAACAGTCACTCTCTAGTTCTGCTGGGTTCTTGTTGACTTCTTCACTGGTTTGAGACAAGCGACCCTATCGGACACCTCCCTTTGTAGCCAGACTTCACCACAGCAGAATCGAGTTTCTGTTTTCAGGTCTCAACAGCTCCACGTCAGGTGTATCGTCGCCCCTTGAACTGCAGTCGGTGTAAACAGGAGGATTTGGTAAGGATCCTCCGTCTTGGGCGAGTACTAGGTTTCCGTCTTCATATTTTGGGTGGAAACCCATCGTCTTGACCTCACTAGCTGTGTGGACACAATAGTTTTCTGTGTGGGGGAACAACATCATCTCTATCCTTCTCATAATTACAAAAATAGTCTGCTAAATGTTCTACTATGTCTTAATATTCTACTAATCTGTGGATGCTTTATATGTAAATGCAATATGCTACTCCCTATCTTTTAAATAACATTCATCCTCTCCCTCCTGTGATGACAGATGTGGCTCTATGTAGCTGGATTTCAAAATACCCTTGGGCTGAAGATGTATCACCTGGTGGTCTGGCCCTCTGAGCTTTCTCATTGTTGTGGTTGATACCAGGCTGTCAGTGGCATTTGGTTCATGTTTGGCAATCCTGTTCCTCTTTCCCTGGGACCCCCTGCCTCTGTCGTAATCATGGACACCTCCCCTGGGGTAACTGCATGGAGGGCCATTGTTTGGTGCACTGTTCTGTGGACATTTGTAGCAGCCTTCATCTCTTCTTTGTCTTTTATTTCATTGCAAACCTTTATTTATCCAGGTGTATCCCATTGAGATCATTGATCTCTTTTTCAAGGGAGACCTGCTCAAATAGGTTCCACATGAAACATAAACAGAACAACAAAAAGGACATCATACAGCATAATTACAGGGATTTATAATTTATATAACTATCCACATGAACAGGTACCAACAGCTTCCGATTGAGTAGCATCCAACCGAGCTTTAAAAACATTTAGTGGCACCAGATTGCTCAGTTTCCATTTCAATTGCAGACTATTCCAAGACAGAGGAGCTGCGCATCTAAAAGCCATCTTCCCTAAGACAGTCCTAGCAGTTGGAACATTTAATAAAAACATGCATGCGATCTCAGGCAGTAGCCACTTACAATTCGCCGTGAGATCAGGGAGCAGATGTACAGTAGGATGGAAGTTTCCCTAACATGGTCATTGCCCTCCTCTCCATTGTCCCTTTTGTTGATGCTGTATGGGAGTGTATACCTGTGCTTGCGGCTGTACTTGGGTAGGAGGATATGCAGGTGTTTGCTGTTGCTGAAATTGTGTGGTTAGATATTCTGGTACTTGCAGCATCCTGTGTAGCGGACAATATCTGGCCCAATGTGAGAACTGACCACCCATCCTTCACCTTGGAAACCTTGTCCTGTTGATCGATTACCCCCTTGGAAATGTCCTCGTCCTCTGCCACTTTGTCTTCCTCGGAAACCTCCTCCCCCTCTCTGTTGATTCTGCACCTGAATCTCTGGCACTGCCTGAGCTTGAATTGTTGGAGGTGTCTGACCTGCCTTCTCTGGTTCTATGGCCATCTCTGAGAACTTCCCCTCCCTTCTCCTTCTCATGTTCTTATAAGCTTCGGTGTCTCTCCCAGCTTCCTGGCTCTCCAAGAGTCTTTGGTTTAGTGCCTTCACTGTGTTACCTTGTTCTGTAATTAATTGGTATGCTTCTTCTTCTCTTCGCCTTTCAACTCCTCGTGTCTTGAATTCTTCTTCCATTCCTCTGCGGTGTTCTCCCATTCTTCTGTTGAGTTCTGCCTTCAGCTGAGTGGCACTGGATAGGTTTCCTGCCTCATAAGCCAATTATCTCTCTCCTGCGGTTAATTAAATTGAAGCATGGTGTAAAATGTTGTTCTCTGGTATGTCGGGAGGAGAGTCTTCGGTCATGCTTGGATACTGCCTTGGAGTTTGGATAACTGGAGCGGCTTCTATTATTCTTGCTATGTCTTCCCTCATTGGCAGGTCTGCTTCTTGGACCACATTTATGCTGTCTGCCGGCCCAATACTGACATATTTTAGATGATGTAACAGATCTATAACTCTTGATTTCCTTTGGTCAGCTTTCACCCATGGACTTTGCTGTTGTAGGTGTTCTTCATGTCCATCGTCAAACACTGCTATTACAGGGGCTTCTGTTGGTCCAGGCTGATCATCTTCTGGAATCAATCCCCCCGTTTGCCACTGTTCCAACAGTTTATCTATGTGGTTCCATTTCTCCTGTCTAAAATGTGGATGTGTCGTAGCATCTGATCTTATGCGTATCCTCTCTTTAACAGTTGCAGTTGAGCCTGGCTCTGCGTCTGGTCTCAAATTAGTGTCTTTCGGTGACATGTTCTTTAACTACTTGAATGGAATTATTAAGTTATCAAAGATGAAGCACCAATCCTCTGATTAGCACCTTCGTTCCTGATAAATAATATCCTATGTCATCAGAATTTAAATTATTATTATTATTTTTTATAAATATTTTTTTTAAAGTTTGAGTTGTTTTTAGAAGTTAAAAGTTTTTTTAAGTTTTTTGATGAAGCATGTGTTCATTTATAACACTTAAAATTAAACTTCAGAATATTATTGTATCTTTCCCTAAAATATGCTTTATTTATTATTCTGCTCCTGTGATATGTAATAATTATGTACTACCAGCAGAGTGCGCTGTTGTAATTTCCAGCTTAATCCACTAGGGATAGCTGTTGCAAAACTGAACAAGAATAATCTTATTTTCCTTAAAAATATCTTAAAAAATGGGAAAAATTACAATATGGTTAAACAATACAGCACATAACTGCCAAAACACATTTGCAAACAGGAATACTTCAAAATCCGCCAATACACATTTGCCAGCAGAAATACTTCAAAAATCAGATTGGACTTTTAGAAAATACAATATTCCTTCCCTACAAATACCAAACTTCCAATGGTATAGATAACCTGACTATTTTCTAGTTCCAACTCTGACAAGAAGTATGATGTTCTTCACAAGATGGAGTGCCTAGCCTCATGTGAGTGAAACTAGGTGAATGAGAACTTACAGAGTACTTTCAATTAGCATTTCACAAAATGGCGACTGCCGTGTGTCTGTTTGTCAACATGAGGTCAAAACAAGATGGCAACTGATTTTCCAACATCTAACCATAGACTGTATATATAAATGGACGTAGGGTCAGTGACGTCACCCATAGGATTCTGCAGAGTTGCCGAGAAGCCCTTACGGCCTGTCCACACACAGGCATGAAAAACATCTTGAAAAATCTTGATGCTGGGCGTGTCTGAAGCTTGGCGATTTTTTGCGAGCAACGCGACCAACAACCAATCACATGAATCTCCCGCCCCCGACATACAAAGCAATAGCAATGTTAAAACGAAGTAAACTGGATATAAACTCCCCAAACAGGCGAAAACCTACCAGTTTCACCCACTGTCTCTGCCACCTCCCTCCATGCCTGGTTCCTCCGGTTTGTATCCCGGTAAATAGTTCTGGTCGTAAAGAACCGGGTGATTTGCTACCGTAATTTCTCGTTTGGAATATGAGGAAATTAACTGCGGTCTGGCTCTCCCAGCTTGCACGTGGTTTGATTGGCTAGCGCTTGTACTGGCGGGATTTGCATAACCGTGATTTGATTGGCTGATGCCAGCTTCGAAAGCATCGGGAGCATCAAAAGTTGAACATTGCTCAACTTTTGATGCTTGCAAAGCCATGCTCCGCTCCCCACAATGCAGTTGGGCGAAGATTCAAAATATTCTACGTCACCCCATTCAAGTGAATGGGCGAAGCTTTGAAAGATTTTGTTCATGCCTGTGTGTGGACGGGCCGTTAGTAGGTGGAGTCGGCCACTAACGGCTCGACAGTGACGTCAGAGTTCAACTCCCGCCTGTTCCAGCCTGCTCCAAATACGGGCAAAGAGGCGGAGCCGAGGCGGGACCTGCTGCCACCGAGCTGGAAGTTCCAGAGCTAGCTGAAGCTACCAAGCTAAGCTAACATGCTCCCCATCTGCACACTGCCGTCGCATTTTACGTAAGCGGACATGAAACTATTCAGCAAAACTATAAATAATAATCTAAGTTATTGAGTTTTTAGCATAATACTTCAGAATCTTAAAACCCCTTAACGTTTGTATGCAATTGTGCTAAATTCAACACTGGAATCAAGCAAATATTAATATGTTATAATAATAACTAATGTAAATAACTAATGTCACATTAGTTATTTATATTTTGATATCACTTAATTATACGTTTAATACATTTAAGTCAAGCTAAGGTACATGTGATGGTAGCTAGTTAGCGCTCTTACCTGTGAGGCCTCCTCCAAACAGCATAATAACCAGACTGTATCATTACAACTAAGTAGCAGTTCTAGATCCTTGACTTCAGACAAACAATTAAAAAGACAAAATGTATTTAAAGACCAATCTTTATTTGAATGTGCCTCTTAACCTGAGATATTAGTTATACAGTAATAGTATTGACAATCTAAAAAAACTGAGCAACTCAACAGTCAACTTTATGTTTCTTATTGTCTAAAGCATTTATTATTTTCATTTTTCCCCTCTCATATTCAGTGTGGACGGATTGAGACAGCGTGGTGTCCAGAGAGCTGCAGAGACTTCAGGGAGAAACCTCCATGTGAAGGACGGATTGAGACAGCGTGGTGTCCAGAGAGCTGCAGAGACTTCAGGGAGAAACCTCCGTGTGATGGACAGGACGTCCTGTCTGTTGGTTTGGAGAGGACTGAGGGTCTTTCCTCTGCGAGGAGGACCAGGCCTGATGGAGGAGCCCATGCTGGGCACAGCTGATACCAACTGCACAGGCCTAGTCTGTCACTTTATTTGACTAAATGTGTTTACTTATACATTTAATAGGTTTACACCTTCTGTCCATATGTGTTTTTTATTTAAAACATTTGATGAAGTTTTGGTTCACATTTCAATAAATTGTATTTGCTCTCCTTTTGTCCATTATTCTTACTGAAAATGTTAGATTACACATTCACATCTGACTGAAGATTGGCCCCATTTATTTGTGACATTGCAAACTCTGCGGTACAAGGCACAAGTGATGTGAAGCTCATAAAGTGAGGCAAATAGAAATAATCAGCTGATGGAGTGTAGATGTGGAAATAGCTGCATTCGATCAGCTGACTGTGTTTTCACAATAAAAGTAGTTTCTTAGTGAATGTCCTGTACTGGTCTTAAAATATCATAACATCAGCTTTTAATGTTCCTCTTGGATGTTCTTCTTGACCCTCAGAGAAGGAGAAAATGTCCTGTCTTTCAGGCATGTCCTTTCCTAACAAAAATGACAGGAAACATAAAACATATTATTGCAGAACAAGTGTATTATTTATGAAAGTGGTGTGTTTGTGTGTTTAGGGGCTGTAGATATAATTATTTTGTAATTGTAATGATTTTTTTTATTTCAACAGTGAGCTACAAAGACGATCAGATTATGAATGAACAGTATGAAGCTCATCAACATTGAAATATATGTTATTATCAAAATAATATTTAACTGTTATCAAAACGTAGTGCAACTGTAGAAGCTTGCTCTGTTGTCTCACTGAAAGAATCACTTTTACCACGTTTTTTACAGACAATATTGAGAGATAAATAGTAGCAGTTCTCACTACAGTATGTGTTAAATATCTTTGCCTTCAATACATTAAATTAGAAAGCTGACAAAATCATATTTCTTTAGCCTTTATTTATACAGGTGTAGATCTCATTGAGACACAAGGTCTCATTTTCACACAATCATATTGCTTGTTAACATCTAAATGTAACCTTTTGCATGGAAAAACATCAACTTAACTGATGTGTAGGTAATCTAGTATTTAGTATTGTTTAATGGAACGTATATCAGTGTATTCAAGTCAATACTTCATTTATTTAAACAAATATGTCTCTTGATTATTTGTACAGTATGAAAAATAGAGTCTTTGTACCTGTGCTGAAGTTCACTGCTGTGAGGAGTCTCTCACTCTCTGGTCCAGCCTGTCTGCATCACCTGGACACCTTAAACAAACAGATATATATACAGTATATATATATTAGGGCTGTCAGTCGATTAAAATATTTAATCGCATGATTGTCCATAGTTAATCGCGATTAATCAAATCAATCAAATTAATCAAATTAATCGCACATTTTTTATCTGTTCTAAATGTACCTTAGAGGAATATTTTTCAAGTTGTTAATACTCTTATCAACATATGAGTGGACAAATATGCTTTATGCTAATGTTTATTATCATTTGAACAATGACAAATATTCTCATGAATATTAAACACAACAACCTCTGAACATTACAAATATTCGCCTCAATTCAACCTGGAACCTCTCTCATACAATACAATGTGTGTGTGTGTGTGTGTGTGTGTGTGTGTGTGTGTGTGTGTGTGTGTGTGTGTGTGTGTGTGTGTGTGTGTGTGTGTGTGTGTGTGTGTGTGTGTGTGTGTGTGTGTGTGTGTGTGTGTGATGGATCGTTGGAGCTATGTGCAACTCAAGGCATATGCTCGAACCGGAGCTGCCTGGACGCTGCAATCATGTTGCGCACTATCCGTGCTGAGTGTGCTGACTTTTCGTACAATGTCCCACTGTCTGGCTTCCTGCATAAAGTCAAGTGCTCGGCGCAGTTGTGTCGAAATGTCGCTCCTCTGTTTTCATTTAAACAGCTCCTTATATCCGTTAGCAACAATGCACGTAAGGTCTCTCTCTTGCTCGCTCGGGCCACACATACACACACCCTCCCGGGTGTTTCTTCCCGTTAAGTCGGCATGACACACTAATAGGTTATTAAATATTAAGACGCCCTGAGACCAGTGGCGTCGCCTGACCTGGGCATTCAGGGCTTATATGACTGATTGAACTGGACAGGGACGTGCACAGACATTTGGAGGGGCTATTGCTCTAAACTGGAAAAAGGGCCTCTCCCCCGAAAAAAAACATAAGACTTTTTGAAAATTCTAACTTGTTTTTAATGTAAAAGGTTCATAAAATAAAAACACAACACTGTCATTGCAAGTGACTCTCAGTTAACTTTTATGTCCAACTGCTAAATTCGTTATTCAGGCACATGTTTTGTTTTGCGGTCCATATCTCATTAAAGTATCTAATGTTAGTAACTATTAAAGAACAAATGGGGACAATTCTGTTTTAATGTGACCATTGTAACTGCTGTGCAGACACACTGATAAAATAGGGCTTCTATAATTACCTTAAATAAACTCATTAATTAATTAAACCAGTTAAATATGCATTATTCTTATTCTTATCATTCTTTATGAGCGCAGTAAAAGTAAGGTATCTAATTACTAATTACATGCTGTATGCTGTATCTAATTACTTATTACATGCTTATTTCTAAAGTAGAGATATGGCAGAAATCCTACAATGAAGCGGGACAGTGAAGTGTTCTTCGTGAGAGGGCGATGAAGAGAAGAAGAGGGTGAGGGAGTTTACAGATGGAAAGACACAGAAAGACAGAAGCACTATAACAAGTATATTTAGGTGTATTTTTTGTAAACAACCGACGGTGTCAAGAGGAAGTAAAGTCCCCTGGTTTGTCCCCTATACTCTAACTGCCATGAGAAAACTCAAAATCAACACAAGCATATTTATACATACGCTTTTTTCCAACAGGCCTTTTTTGCATTGACATCGAGCACTGAAAATGAAATATTTGCGCACTACATCTTCATGGAGAATGCCTTCTCTTTATCTACTGCCTCTGGTTTCCCTTTGAAGTTCTCCATGGCTGGTGTGATTGCACCTGGGGTAAAGGGAGGTTTCACTCACTCACCTACTAAAACAATGGTAAGTGTATTTGTAAAATGAAGGTACGTCCCCTTTGAATTTCTATTAAAAGCTTTTCTGTTGTTTCTTGCAGACTGACTTGTCATTCATGCCTTCAGTTGGGCTAGAATTCATCACCCAGATGGGTGTGCACATTCCAGACTATCTAGAGGCGGGGCTAGAGATGCACAGTCAATTGTACTCTGAGAGTTCCCTCAATGCTAAGGTCACCCTGAGCAGGAACCAGATGAGATTGTCTATCCCTGCTCCTAAGTCAAACACGCAGTTGTTCAGCATTAGGTTGGTGGCACCTTTGCCAAATAAAACAAAACACTTTCAGTGTTTCCTAGTATCACGTTGACCTGTTTCTTCACTTCTCTATCTTTATGGAATACAGCAATGAGATGCTGTCAGTGTCCTGTGGTCAAACAGAAAAAGTGCCATCGTTGATGGAGGACAGGATTGACTCAACTGACTGCCAACCCCTTTTAAGAGGTCTAAATATCTGCACAATAGTGCGTTACTCCAATGCTACTTCCATCGACCAGGCCTCATATTACCCTCTGAATGGAGAAAGCAGGTAAGAAATCAAATGTAATACCCATTGCTCTTTTTGATTTGAGTTCTTTATTTGTTTGTTTCTATTTGTGCAGCTAATATATGAATAGTTATTGTTTTTGATGGATATTTTAATAACCCTAATGTAGTTCTCTATGATTTAAACTTTCCAGGTAATTAAGACTTGACCAAAGAGCAGAGACAATTCAATACAGCTTTACATTACATTACATTACATTACATGTCACTTGTTAGACGCTTTTATCCAAAGCGACTTACATACTCAATACTGTGGACAATCCCCACAGGAGCAATTTGGGGTGAAGTGTCTCAGGGACACAACGACATGCTGACTGCAGTGGGGTTTGTACCTGTGACCCACTGATCCCAACACCTCAACCCACTGCACCACACACCTCCCGCTTTATTTATAGAGCACTTTAAACCTCCAGACCAAAGTGCTTTACAGTCAAATAAACAAAACAAAACATACACCAAATAACACAGCACAGCTCACACAACATTAAACAAGTACAAGTAAAAACAATAGACAATTTAAAAGCAATAAAAGCAACACTCTAAAATATGTTAATACGCTAAGGAGAAGAGGTGGGTTTTAAGAAGTGATTTAAAAGCAGATAATGTGGAGACCTGCATGGGCAGATCGTTCCACAGTGACAAAATAAATGTGTTATTTTTTCAGGTTTGCAGTTGAAATCCAGCCGACAGGGGAAGTCTCACAGTACACTGCCACCATCATTGATGAAACGCTCAGAGAGGGTAAAAAGGGTCGTCATAAGGTAGACTCTCTGAAGCTAACGCTGAAGGCAGAAGGTACTGCTATAAGAAATATTGTGTTTCCATTGCACAATTCTACACCCCAGACTTAACATTCATGTTCAGCGACTATACAGGAAGTAGTGTTTTGAAAAGGTAGAAGTCAGGAATGTTGAGTTTATTCTGTTTGATGGTCATGCAATATGTTTTACTTTCATGCAAGACTTTCTGTCTTAGACCAGAGCAGTGTCGGCAATCCCCAGAATCAGAAAATTATACTTATGTAATAACTACACTCTCCTGCTTTTGCTCTGCTTCCAATGTAGCTATTTTTTAGTGTCGATTTTATTCGAACAGATTTCCCTGAGTTATTTCTGGGTGAAAAGTCTTCTCTCGGTCCAAGGGCAAGATTGCTTACTTAAGTAAAACTGTCTAGCTAGCATGTATCCTATTTCATGTTATGACTCTTATTTAATCTTTCTTTTTGGACATTTGGATTTGACATGCTTGGCGCAGACAAATGAGGTATGCACATGTTCAAGAATATCGCCCCAAAGGTCCTCTCACAGAGTTTAGAGAGGTTGAAGATAGGGTTTGGATTTGACTGTAAGTATATGAGATAATGCCTTTCATCAGGGGAACCTGAGTGAGAAAAGCATTCAGAGGCGTGTCAGGAAACTGGGCATATATATTGCGTACCAAACTATTGCAAATTTGCCGGTAACTAAATAAATAATTCTTTGGGAAGAGAGAACAATTCTGGGAGCTGTTTTAAAGATGCAAGATTATTATCAACAAACAAATATTTAAATAGTTTAATACCAAGGTTGGAACATAAAGACAATGCACAGTCTCATATGGAGAGGGGAAGCATGATTAGCAAATAAGATAAGATAATATAAGATAAGATGGACCTTCATTGATCCCTGTGGGGAAATGCAGGTGTCATAGCCGCAACAGAATGTTTCAGACAGAAACACAGATAGTACACATGGAATAATAAGAATACAATTAAAATCATACAAAATAAGATAAAATAGGAATAAACATGTATTAATAGTATGAATAGAAATACCAAAAATTACACGAGTTAAACTCTGAATAGGGCAGGGGTCTGCAACCTTTTTGACTAAAAGAGCAATTTTGCCTCCTTTTCTACCCATTATTTTTGTCTAGAGCCGCAAAACATATTTCATTGCTGGATAGCTTATATATATATATGTATATATTGTTATCTCATAGACAAAAACTACAGTTTTTTTGCATTTATTATGTATTACATTATAGAAAACGGTTTACTCACCATTAGATGTGTTGAGCTTTTTAGGACCAATGTTGATTATTTCAGATTTATCGCAGTTGAGTTTGAGGAAGTTTAGTTGGAGCCAGGATTTTATTTCAGTGATGCAGTTTGTCATGAAGTGGGTAGCAGCGGAGATGGACTTGGTGGAGATGATACAGGAATAAGAATCTTGGCAATATATTCATCCCAACCATTTATATTCTCCCCATTAGGTTGAGAGGTAGAATTCCCCACCTGTCAACATCTCGTTTATTAGTTTCACATAGTTTGCCTCAAATAGCTTTGATGTGACAGGAGTAATATTAATGCCCAAGTATTTAAATCCGTTAGTGGACCATTCAAAATTAACCTTACCATCCAGCTCTGCTGGACAGTCCACCAGAGATCATCTACCGATTTTGTTTCATTCGTCAAATAACCGGACATTTCTCCATATTCATTAAGATCGTTCAACAGAGCTGGAATAGACGAGGATGGCTCACTTATATATGTTAAAGGTCCCATGTCATGCTTTTCCGGTTATTACCCATAATAACCGGTGTTGTAGCTTTTTCTGCATGTAAACAGTCTGCAAAGTCACAAACCCTCAAAGTACACCCTGTAGCTTACACACGGCGGCGTGCGTTGAAGCTTGCCGGCGGGCATGTCTGAAGCTAGACCAACAACCAATCACCTGAATCTCCCGCCCCGGACACACAAGCAGTTTGATTGGCTAGAGCTTGTACTAGCATATGATTCGATTGGCTGACGCTTCCGCCGAAGCTTCAAAAGTAGAACATTGCTCTACTTTTCGCTTTGCTCCCACAATGCAGTTGTGGGAGACGTCACGGTCACCGCAAAGTGAATGGGCAGAAGTGTTGAAGCTTCAACGCACACCGCCGTGTGTAAGCTCCGTTACACTGTAGGTGTGCCGCGTTTGGGGAGGCGGGTGCTAGTGGCTCCCGAGTCCATGGTGCTCAGGCTGAGTTCAGGTTGAGTTTCGCGATATCTCGCTGTCTCGCAGACCCCACGCAGCAACCAGGAAACAACACTAATAATACAGCTCACACTGTCCGCTCCTCACAGCAGCGAGCCGCGCAACCTCCCGCCAACATGGCACCCAGACCCCACGCAGCATTCTCATCTGTTTGTCATTACTGTGTCATTTTCTGGTTGCTAACGCCAACATAAGTATTACATTCAAATGAAGTAAATTATTCAAGTTTACATTAACTTTGGATAATGACACGGGAGAAATGAGCGGAAGCAGTCTCTTTTCCTCTCCCCCTCTCGCTCTCTCTCCTGAAAGCCTGTCAGTATCGTCTCATGCAGCCCACTGATCCAGTAATGAGTGACCCGACAGTGAAGAATAAATATACTTATAACTAGTTTAGCTAGTTCCAGAGGTAGATAAAATAGCTAAGTGTGTGTTAGGTCGAGCAGCAGGATATCTGCTTCACACACGTTGCATACCGCTATTTTATTGTCATCTTCGGACACCTTAAAATACTGCCAGACTGGCGAGCTTGTTTTGCCGCGCACAGAGAAAAGTGTCATGTATTTTACTTCATAATTTTACGTCATGCGATCGGCTCTCGCGATTGGCATTTTTAGAGTGCACCGATCGATCGGCAGAGATTTAGTATCAGCCGATATCGATCGGCGGCCGATCGATCAGAGCATCCCTAATTATTAGCTCCCTGTCTACATGGGATGAAACCAGTTTGATCAGGTTTGATATGTTTGGGCTACCACTTTACAATAAGACTACCCTTATAAAGGGTTTACGAATTGTTTGTAATTAATTAATTAATTAGGTTGTGAACACTTTATAAATCATTAATAAGCTTTTATAAGACATGAGATAAACAGGGCAACTGTGACCGGTTGCTTGCCAAATAATGAGCCCACATGTATCTGTACTGCTAAGCCTTATATTGGCTAGCTAGCTTACTTCGTCTTCTTCATCAGCCAGCATCCTTGGTATCTGTTGCTCACTGAGTTGATTCTCCTCCCCCCCTCCATCTTGATGTTTCTTGGCATCTCTTATGACCATTTATGAATGAGTTACTACCATTTATAATTGGTAAAAGGGAGCCTTATTGTAAAATGTGAAACACATCACCATCTATTGATGAGTCACTAACATTTATAACTACTGAAAGGGTGCGTTGTTTTTAAGTTTAATACACATGTCCATTTATGAATGAGTTATAACATTCACGCTTACCTAATAAACATTTTTCACATGAAATGCAAAGTAAGATGCAACAGAGCCAAGCAAAACATTTTATTCACACATGAAGAAAATTAGGACTCAAAGTAATGACTGTTGATGAGTGATGCACATATTTATACATAAAAGCTTTTCTCAGACATAAATTAAAGACTTGGTAAGACATAATGGCACTCAGACTGGAAAGTCTTTGTGTATATTCTTGAACAAGCGTCCAAGCAGTCCATCAGGGTGAGCAGAGCCAAGCCAAGATGACCATTCAAGACCCTTGAGGTGTTCCTCCAACAAACTCTCTGTACGGTTTACTCTCAGTCTACGGACATGTCCTTTGACGGTCGACCAAGCTCTTTCTATATTTTGGATATGACTGCCGTCTGAGGGTTCACAAACCACCTGCTGTGGTTTATGGTGTAGTGGTTGTACCCCTTGTTACTCAGCACTCTCCTGTATGCCCTCCACTCATCACTAATAATGCTACTTCCTGACTTAACGTGCCGTCTAATCAGAGGGACAAGGTGGCATCTTGATCGTTTCTCCACTAGTTTCAACACTAGTCTGCGCTTTTGTCTTTAACTCCCATCATTCCGAAGACCCATTTCTTCCTTCTCCAGGTATGTCCAAAGCGTCCACATGCATACTAACAAAAAATAAATCATAACATCATCTTAGTTACGATACGATACGATATTACTTTATTTGTCAGATCAAGTCTAAAATTTGACTTGCGTCACAGCAGCTCCATGTCCACACATACACAATACATGAAACACAAACAACAACAAATTAACATAACAGCACAATCAGTGAGAGAAAAGCTGCTCAAAGAGCCTTCAGCGTGCATTTGATCTGGGATTTAGCTCTGTATTTACTGTGAGGACTGACTGATGCACAAAGGACTGCTTCAGTCTGACCTTATTGAATTGTGGGACCCTGTATCTCCGATTAGATGGTAGCAGTTCATATTCACAGTTCAGAACATGGTTTGGGTCAGAGATGATGTTGTTGGACAGCCTCACTAGGTTGTTATGATAGGCTGAGTCATAGAGTCTCTGACAGGGTTGACCAACAATCTTTGAGCAGATTTTTAACAGGTGGAGCAGTTTTCATTTTAAAGCTGCTGACAGACATTTGTACCAGGTAGTATTGCAGTACTGTAGAATGGACATGATCACAGATGTAAAGAACAACAGAAAAATTTCTCTGCTCGCCCCAAAAGACCTAAGACAGCGGAGAAAATACATTATTTGTTTTGTCCATTAACAACAAAATGCACACAAGTTACAGTTAAAATTGTTGCACATCATGTTTCAAAATGCCATACTTGTTTATTAGGTGCATTGTATAACACAAGTTAATTAAGCAATAGCTCACGACGGGCCTATGCTCCTTATATCACAGCTAAGGGGCGTGGTTCGGCCCGACGCGAAGTAACTTACAATTCTACCCGTGGTATACGCTCAGTATATCACGGCTAAGAACCAATCAGATTGCTTGATTTGACTTGTCCGTTTTATAAGGATAATTATACAGTAATGGTCCATATTGATTTATTTTTGTATTCTCTTACAAGAAAGCCCATCTCTAACTGCCGAACATAGGAATACTCAAATAAAATAGTTTACTTTATCAGCATTGGTATTACCAATGCTTACTATTTATTTGATACCAATTTGGTTATACAATTAATAAAAAGAACAAGGTTTGGGTTTGTTCTTCAGATACGACTGTGACGTTAACGTGTAGCTCAACCAACCATATAGTAATATCTAAGTAATCATCTTGAAATATGACATTAATATTTGTAATATACACACATCTTATTGTGAGGTTGATTTCACATACACTACGCCGCTCTTCAACACTACTTTGACGTTAGCTTGTCTAAATAATCAATCATAGCAAATTTAATTGAACCTTATCAATGCATAAAGTTACCTACCTAATAAAATATCTCTCTAACTTACAAGGATGACCTTATTTTACCAACCTCAAACAGAAGCCGTTTGTTCTACAGTATTATCCCACTTAATGCTTAACACTTCTCTTACGTTTTAACTTGGAGGCTATGATTAGCATCGTTAGCACAGATGTAGCTACACTTGCTTACTACATGCTAACCCAAGCCTTAACATTCATTAACGTTAGCTGACTAAAAACATAAGCAACACATAAATAAAGTACTCACCGTAAAACTGCATTCATGCACCGTCTGTTTTAAACGCGGAGCGAGTCATAATAGTCCGATCTAAGCATGAAGAATAGTCCACAAGGCAACAGCACAACAAACACAGCATGGGCGCAGCCTCCATTAATGTAGTGAATGTCTTAGTCCCTGATGCCAGAAACACTTTCAGCTGTGCGGGATATGGGGACTTTGCCTTCACGTTCTTCTCCTTTAACTTTTTTATTACGTCCCGCACTTGCTTTCTCTTTTTTTTTAACCTCATTCGTGTAGTCTTGATTGAAGTAGATGGTCTGTCCCTCATATGTAGTCTTTTTTTCCATGCCTGCTGTATAACCTGCTCTTTCACCTGATAATCTAGAAAGCGAACAATTATTTCGATAAGGACATCCACCTCCACCGGAATTTGTAGTGATGAGCGGATAAAGCCAGAAACAAACCCTATCGTGTCATTTTTCTCAGAGCCCTCCGTTATGCCATGTATCCGCACTTGTTGCGTCTCGACCTTGGTTCCAAGTCGTCTCACTTGGCAGCTAACTTTGCCTCTTGTTGAAGCAGGAAGGCGACCGAACGCTCCAGCCACACCGTCCTGTCTTCCGTGTCCCCCAGCCTCTCTTCCATATTCACCATTCGCTGCTCTAACAAGAGGCGCTTTCACACTGCAGTACTTTCCCACAAAGGTTCATCAGAACTTAGTTCATGAACTAAGTACAGATCACGTTCCACCGCTCCCATGTTTTCTTTTGTGTTGCCATAAGTTAGTCTCTCTGCGTTTGTGCGCTGGGCTAATGCTAATAATGCTAATGCGAGGATAATAAAATGGCGGCTTCATAAAACCTTTTGAGAGTTTTACGGGGCGTGCTTTGCATTCCGCCCAGCCAATCAGACATAGGAACCTTTTTCTCCCAAGAAAGTCCCTGCTCTCTAGCAGGGACGGAAAAGGGGGTAAAAAGGTTCTCATGAACACATTTTAGTTCCGGATTTTTTTGGTGTGAACGCAACATTTCTGAACTATATCGGAACTAAAGTGGGAAAAGTACTGCGGTGTGAACGCGCCTAAGGTTGTTCTTTCCACAAGTTTCTTCCGGTTTTGGGCATTCTGGCTATGCATCACTCATTCACCAATTAAAAAGAGGTGTCAATCATTAAAATCTACCGATGGGTACCAGAGATATGGAAAATTCACCCAAATGACCCCAAAGGTGTTTTTTGTTGTTGCTAAACATCTCTAAAAAGGTCAAATGTCACTTGTTTTGCATCAGTCTTGATACAGGGTACTTATTATATGTTATAGTTTGGATTCCTAAAGCTTTTTGTCTCCGATCCCATCATTCAAGGGTGGTTTTCAGTATAAGTAAGTAAGTATAAGTTATGGTCATTTGTTCTGGGAATGTCATTTTCGAGCCTGAGACCTGGAAAACAGGCTCGGGGCTTAACAGGTTAAGAAAACGTTATTCATGTTTATTTAAGTATTTATCATTCCCATGTTATAAGACAAAACAAAAGAAAACACCATCTTAGTTTTCTAACCACTACATTAAAAGAGTGCTTACTATACTGCATATTAACAGACAACTGAACAAGACTTCACAAGTCATGTTTATTTGCATAAACAATAACACACAAAAAATCAGAAAGCATATACGCCAAAAAGCTAAATAATTAAAACTTTCGAAAGCTGAAAAATATTTACAAGTTATGCTTTGGATAATATGATTGATCTTGCCATTATTGAAAAAATATAAAGAATGTCTAACTTCAAACTCTAATGGATCTTATGGAACTGATGATATTGGAGTTCATTCCCCAGTAAATGACACTGACGGGTCTTCTTGTTAGCAAAATTATTAGCTGACACTCTACTTCTTCTTTGAATTATCTACGTTTAGAGCAAGCCAATCAGGAAGGTCGCCAGGCGCTGAAGCAAATTCTCATTGAATTACATTGGGAAAGAGATGTTTTTTTAGGTAAATCAACTTTCCAGTATGAACACTTGCATAGCCCTTATTTATATTATTAAATCCCAAAAGTTTTAAAATGCGCTAAAAGCCTGATTACTAAATTGAAATTGCCCTGAATTAATTAATGTGTGCCATAAGAGTAGGTCCTTATCTATTGCAACCTTCTTATATATGTAATCATAAGGGGTGTCGTTGATGTTAAGGTCAATGTACCATTCAGTTTTCAATAAAAAAAAAAAAAATCCCAACGCTGACAGCTTGTCTTGTCTTGGGAGCCGAAGGGAAGCATGTTCAAGTCACAGAACTGACCAAGTAAAGAAAATAGACTATTATTTTGAGAGGCGCCAGTTTGCGTGATCGGCACAAAGTAGGTGCCCTCGAGCAAGGCATCAAACACCCACACTGTTTCCAGGGTGTTTAGTAGCTGCCCACACTCCTATACAGGGGCAGATCTAGAAAAATATTCATGGGGTAGCAAGAGGGTGGCAGGAGATTTTGAGGGATGGCATCCCCTGGCAGAAGTATATACTGATTTAATCACAGTCATATCAATCAATGTTAACTTGGAAAGCCACAATATTGATATTTTGACTTAATAACATTAAGTGACATTATTGTGGCACAACAGTAAATCCTTAAATATAAATATACAAGGTGGTAGACATAATTTAATGAATTTTAACTGAATGAGTTTGTTTCACTCTTAGACCAGCAGAGGAACTGCAGACTGCTGCAATAAGTACATGAATTAACTGTCTCATCGATGTTTGTCTGAATGAATATGATAATATTAACAATCATATTAATCCTATCAGCTATCAATCACTTTTATGATTCACATATTCAGTGTTATTATTAAATAAACTATATTTTTTGGAGGAGTTAATGATGAATGTTCCTCAAGATTCTTGCTCACCCTCCTTCAAATTTGAAAGACAAATAATTACTATCATATATCAAAAGAATCAGAACAGTTCAGCACCCGCCAACTTTACTGCAGTTACAAACTTGACTTTACATTAGAAAGAACAAACATTAAAGAAGTGACTAACTGCATAAATTAGGGTTAATAAACGTGTATTCAGCTAAAACATATACATCGCTGCAGTTATTATCCAGCGGAAAGTCCTTACCTACTGGCCTAGTTAAATCAAAGTGGTTACTTTTTTTTGGCTGGGCAGTGTAGTTTTACACACCGTGTTATTTTACTTTCTCAGGACTTAAACATTTTTTTGGGGCAGACCCCCACAAAGAAAATAAATATATATACCTATATATATTCATCTTAACAGTTTTTATGTTCATCCGTGAGCAGAGCATCAGGTTGGCATGTCTATTACAGCTGAATGCGGCAATTACCATTTTGTTCAGCAAAACGCCTCACAAAATGAGTAAGATCCAAAGCTTTAGTGGGTTTTGATTCCATGCTGAGTACAACCAAACTTGACAGTCTCTTCTCTGTCATTGTAGACCACAAATACCTAATTCCTTCCGTCTACTTGGGTCCGAATGCTTCTCGTTTTGCGCCGTCCCGTTCAAATGAAATCACCGCCAATCATATTTCCACGCTCGCGCCAGGGCCGGGCAGGGGTTACAAGGCTCGCGTCTTGTGCTGCATTCACTTGCACTCGGACATTAGAGACTTTCTCTAATAAATGTCCGATGAGCCACAACTTTCTGTTAGACCAGACAATATACAGGGAGGAAAACATGACAAGGAGAACAGAAAAACACCCACTACCAGACACACAAACTTAAAACCATGACAGAACCCCCCCCCTCAAGGGACGGATTCTAGAGGTCCAAAAAAAATCCAAAAGGGTGGGTGGAGGGGGTCCGGAGGACGGGTCCGGAACGACAACCCAGAGGCAAAACACAGTCCATGATGGGTGTCTCGGGCAGACGACCCAGGGGCAAGGCAGAGTTCATGATGGAGCTCTCGGGCCGACAGCCCGGGGGCAAGGCAGAGTTCATAATGGAGTTCTCGAGTGGATGGCCCGGGGGCGAGGCAGAGTTTATGGTGAAGTCCTCGACTGGGGAACTCAGGAGACCGGGCTCACGGGCAGGAGCTGGTGGAATCTCTGGCGGGTCAGGCGTAGACGAGACCCTGGACGGAACAGGACATAGGGTTGGCAGGACCCCCGGCAGAAGAGCAGTCGGCGGGCCCTCCAACGGCACAGGGCATAGGGTTGGCAGGACCCCCGGCAGAAGAGTAGTCGGCGGGGCCTCCAACGGCACAGAACATAGGATTGGCAGGACCCCCGGCAGAAGAGTAGTCGGCGGGGCCTCCAACGGCACAGGGCATAGGGTTGGCAGGACCCCCAGCAGAAGAGTAGTCGGCGGGGCCTCCAACGGCTCAGGACATAGGGTTGGCAGGACCCCTGGCAGAACAGTAGTTGGCGGGGCCTCCAACGGGACAGGACATGGAGTTGGCAGGACCCCCGACGATACAGGTGTCGGCTGGACCTCCAACGGCACAGGACATAGGGCTGACAGGACCTCCAGCAGAAGAGTAGTCGGCGGAGCCTCCAACGGCACAGAACATAGGATTGGCAGGACCCCCGGCAGAAGAGTAGTCGGCGGGGCCTCCAACGGCACAGGGCATAGGGTTGGCAGGACCCCCGGCAGAAGAGTAGTCGGCGGGGCCTCCAACGGCACAGGACATAGGGTTGGCAGGACCCCCGGCAGAACAGTAGTCGTCGGGGCCTCCAACGGCACATGACATAGGGTTGGCAGGACCCCCAGCGGAACCCCCAACGGACCAGGACATTGGGTAGGGACCCGAGAGGGAACTCGAGAGGAGACTTGAGAGGGAACTCAATAGGTGACTTGAGAGGTGACTCGAGAGGGAACTCGAGAGGGGACTCGAGAGGGAACTCGAGAGGGGACTCGAGAGGGAACTCGAGAGGTGACTCGAGAGGGAACTTGAGTGGGGACTCGAGGGGGAAACTGAGAGGTGGCTTGAGAGGGAACTCGAGAGGGAACTCGAGAGGTGACTTGAGAGGGAACTCGAGAGGTGACTTGAGAGGTGACACGAGAGGAGACTCGAGAGGAGACTCGAGAGGTAACTCGAGAGGTGACTTGAGAGGGAACTCGAGAGCGGACTGGAGAAGAGACTTGAGAGGGAAATCGAGAGGGGACTGCAGAAGAGACTTGAGAGGGAAATCGAGAGGGGACTGCAGAAGAGACTTGAGAGGGGACTCGAGAGGAAACTCGAGAGGTGACTCGAGAGGGAACTCGGGAGGTGACTTGAGAGGGAACTCGAGAGGTGACTTAAGAAGTGTCTTGAAAGGGGACTCAAGAGGGGACTGGAGGAGTGACTTGAGACGGTCGGTACGCCGACAGGACACGGGGAGCTGGCGTCGGCTGGAGAGCCAACAGGAGACGAGGTGCTGGAGTCGGCTGATACGTTGACAGGAGACAAGGTGCTGGAGTCGTCCGGTACACCGACAGGACTGGGGGAGCTGGCGTCGGCTGGAGAGCCAACAGGAGACTAGGTGCCGGAGTCGGGACCATGGCTACTGGGCCCGGTACTTGAGCCGGAACCATGGCTGGAACTGGGGCCGGAACCATGGCTGTTGGGCGTGGAGCAGAAGCCTGGAACCTGGCTGTGTAAGCCAGGTAATGGAGCAAGGAAGCAAAGCTGCATGGGCCACGTCTGGAATCCTGGCCAAGAGGGAGCAAATAAAGGGAAAATAGCAGGGGGCTGAGCCCTGTGGGACCCAATTCAGGAGTGGAGCAGAGGATGACTCTGAGTCACCAAGGCTGACAGAGAAAGTTCTATCATTTAGATATGACCTGAACCATTCCAGGGCTTTGCCCTCAATGCCCACCCTCCAAGCGAGAGATCAAGATGTCATGGTCGACTGTATCAAAAGCGGCAGTTAAATCAAAAAGTAGAAGAATAACGCAGTCCCCAGAGTCAGTAGATACAAGGATGTCATTAAAAACTCTTAAAAGAGCTGATTCAGTGCTATGCAACGTTTTAAAACCGGATTGGAAAACCTCAAGTATATTGTTCTCTTCCAGATAAACCATAATTTGACTGTAGACAATCTTCTCCAGGATTTTTGACATAAAAGGCATTTTAGAAATGGGCCTAACATTTTCCAGAACTGTGGGATCCAGACTGTTTTTTTTTAATTAGAGGTTGCACTACTGCATGCTTCAAGTTCTCAGGGACCTTCCCTGAGAGCAGACTGCTGTTAATAACGGCCTGCACTGATGGTCCTACAGTTGGGAAAAGCTCTTTAAAAAGTCGAGGAGGTTATTCTGTAGGGGGTTAACAAAAAATGGACAACCTGCACTTTTGTGACCAGGGCTCTCTAAACTGCCCGCTCCGATTTGGGGCAACACTCTGTGAACTGAGAGCTCTGTGTTCCGCAGCAGCACAGAGGGAAGATAAACTGGTTCAATTGACCACCTTACTGTAGATGTGAAAATAAAACACCAGCAGTTTGGGTGGGTGTAAATAGCGGAATAGCTGAGGAAGTGTAGACCAGTGGCGGATTTAGGATTGTAGGAGATCCGGGGCTTAGCCCAGGAGTTGTTGGGGGGGGGGGGGCAGGGGTACAGTGCTACCCCTGCCTGGGGGTGGACCGAACATCCTTTAGGGGGGTCGTCGCCTCCTCTTGGGGGGTCCGGTGGAATGTGCCCCCGGGAAGATTTGTTTTTAAATATTGAAGTTGAAAGCATCAATCTGGTGGACTTTGAGAGCAACATTAACCCTACCTTAATAACACCTTAAAGCGGACAAAAGGCACTGGAGAACACTCATTAACACCCTTTAATGAAGCAAACTAATGCCTTAACTCACTCAAATAGTCGTTTACTTATTAAGGTGAAACGAATGTGCGTAGAGTTTTAAAGGATGCGGATAGTCTCACCTTGATTCTGGCGCATTGCTTATCGTTTTATAGATCTATTCTCATCCACCATCTTTGTTTGTGACGTAAAAAATGTGTAAGAGTCACGTTTCTGAATCGGACACTCTGAGTGGATGCAGTCACAGCCAATCGGAGTCTGATTCAGAGGGTTGCCTGTCAGTTCCGTTGTTATGTGTACTGAAACGAGAGCCGGTATAATTCCACGCGCGAAAACTAAATAAAAAATTGGAATACGTTATTTTAGTGTCTTAAAAGTAGACTGAGGTATGAAGGGTTAACGTTACATCTTAGGATAACTTTTAGTCATGTTCTGTATACATACTAACATATAAGGGTATACTTAGTGTAAGAGAATATTTTAATCCGATCTTGATTGTATAGAGTTTCTTAGCTTTTCTTAGAATCTGTCTTATTGCAAACATGCTTTTCGTTAGTCATATGATCCTCTCTGTAAGTTGAGGTCACAGGTCAAAAGCTTCTCTGCTTTTCCTGTGGGGGAGAGTTTCCTGTCCCCATGCATTTGCGAGACAAACAGACCTTTGTCCCGACATCTGGCATTGATTAGGTAAAGCGCGGGTTCTGTGGTTCCGCCTCTTCTCATGTTGGTGCGCGGTGTCTCCCCTTTTTGTTCAGAGATGACTTGGTGGCTGCACGGCGGCTGTATTAATTGTACTCTTTAATAAACTCTCAGTGTTTTGGCTAACGACGACCCAGACTCCATCATTTCACCTCAATATTGCTACACATAAGTTTTCCTCACACTTAGTGTGGTTACTCCATGTTTACTAGCTATAACATTAACGTCACATCACTCTTTTTCACTTCTTACTCAGTCAGCCAGAGTGCAGATATCACCATTAGATTCACAAACCTGAAATATCATCCATTTCTTGACTGCTGGTGATGACATTGTTGTCAGCTGCTGATACTGCTGCAGCTTGTGGCGCCTGCTTTGATGAAAATAACTTTCTAATATGCATAACTGTATAGGCTATTAGCTTAAAACTCGTTAGGCACTAGGAAGGTTCACTTCTACTTCAGGGCAGGCTACGCAGTACGCAGGCTAATGTCCCGCAGCGGATGCCTCTCTGGTGGACTCCGGTACTGCACATTACTCCAGAGACGTTTTTAAAAAAAAATAATAATAATACAAAAATGTTTAAGTGAAACATCCGGGGCTTTTCAGAAAACATCCGGGGCTTGAGCCCAAGTAGCCACCCCCTAGCGCCGCCTCTGGTGTAGACACTAATGTTATTATAGTCAGATTAATAGTTCTCTGACGTTGTCACTACCCCACTTGTATTTAAGCATTTGAACAATGAATTGTCAGCCGTTGGTCCTGATTCTTAAAATGTCTTGCTCTTAGCCTTGAATGACATAGAGCCTAAAACATCTTGTCTCTATATAATATGTTGCTCTGGAGCTGGTTATGTGTGCAGCTAAAGTCAATAAGGTAATCTACCATGGTGAGAAGTTAACTATTGTCCTAGGACCATTACAAAAAACTGCCTGGGGTTAACTTTTGTCACCAACTCCAAATCCTTCCTTTTTGTATGGTCCTTGGATCTTGAGTGCTAGTTAGGCTTATATTATTTAGATAACTCACTGGATGCAAAATATTACCTCAGGGAAGCAGGAAGATTGTACAGTTCTGTTGTTCCCTCATTATATGGAAGTGGCCTTGGTGTCTCTAAAAAACTGCAGTTGTCTTTGGCTGCAAGCTCGTGAAAAAGGAACAGGGTTGGATATTGTTCCTATGACAAACACTGAAAAAGATAATTTGTTTCTGATTCTAGGATTCGATTCACTCGAGGCTACTGCGTCTCTGAAATATAACCGCAACAAGAATACTCTCACCACTGAGGTTGTCATTCCCGACTACGATGTGGAAGCAGGCATTAAGCTGGCTGTAATTGAGAGTGATGCCAGAGGAAAGAAGATGAGAGGTATTACTATTGATGTCACCAACAGGAACATCCCACAGCTGACTCTTGTAGGACATACAAGGTACATCGTTCTACAAAACCAACCTAAAGATAAATAATAAGTTCAGCTGTGCTCTCTGGTGTCTTGAGAGATTTTTTGTTTTATAAACATACTAGAAAATGAAAATGACTGAGAAATAATCCAATATGTATGTCCTTGTTTTAGACTTCATATGATGAATGACGCCATGCTGCAGCTACAGATGGTCATTCCCGTTCTGAAAACTGAAGCCTTTGTCACTGCAACCCTAAAGAAGGATAAGGATTTGCTCATGGACTTAGTGACAGCCATCAACCTCCCTAAGACATCCTACCAACAAAAAGCTTCCCTAAAATTTGGTAACTTTCATCACTCACTTCAGCACAAAAAGGAGATGTAAAACATTCTTTCATCCTTAATTTGTTGGTGGATTTGGATTTCTCTTTACAGATGATGACAAGTTTGAGGTGGAACTGAAATCTGACATGAATATAGAGATTCATAAACTGATCCCAAGTATAGTTGATCATCACATGCAGCTGCAACAACTCATTGATCATATCCTGGACCAGACAGTGGCAAAGACTGATATGAAACTGCGTCACATAGTCACCAAAGGAATTGAGGTATCACTTGGACATTTGACACTATATAAACTACCATCTTCAAGAAATATAGAAATATTTTAGTGAAAATGGAGCCTTGTGACTAATGATTCATTGACTATTTGTTTGGTGGGCCATTATGCCATAGGGATGTGCAAAAAAATATACAAACACATATTTTGGAACAAATTGTTAAATATCTGGTATGAACAGTGACACCAACTGGCTGTACTGCTTAAGCTGGTTTCCATATACTAGTGCAGTCATTGATGTTGATTACAGCACATTGACAGGAAGAAATGAGCATGATCGGAATCAAAACAGCTTTCAAACTTTGAAGTTTTGTTAAAGTGAAATGTGATGTCACCCTGAAGGCAGGTGATATATGGTTGGACAAACTGACAGCACGCATCCCCTATCTTGTAAATCTGCGAAGTAAGGGAAGCATCTCAGATCTGACCCTGCCAGCTTTGCCAGAGAAACTGTTTGTGCTTTCGTAAGTTTTTTTAGAGTTTAAAAATACTTCTTGCTTTCAGATTTTACTGATCATAAACCATAATTTACAGATTCAACTGAACAATTTGTTGTGTCATGTGGTTTCCTATGCATGGTAACTTTATTATTACATTTTCAACATTGGAATAATATTGATTATGCTTTTTTTTTAACAGTGACAGCTTGTTCCGATACCAATTCAACAAGGATAAGATGGCCATCTCAATTCCTCTTCCACATGGAGGCAAAACGTCAGAAGAGCTGAACATACCAACAACTGTGTCTATTCCCCTTATAGATTTACCAAAAATAGGCCTTAATATTCCTGCCAAAACCGTTCATCTGCCATCATTCACTATACCTCCTTTTTTGGATTTGACTGTCCCCCTTCTCGGTCTGGTTGAAGCATCCACCAAGATCAACAGCAACTTCTACAGCTGGGAAGGTTCCATCTCTGGGGGCAACAACACTGTGGATGTCCCCAACTACATTGTACAGTACAAGGCAATGGCCCAATCACCTTTCTACCTACTTTCATACAAGCTTGAAGGTCAGTAATTGGGTAAAACCCCTTATTTGTATTTATTGTTTTTCTGTTTTACTGGGGAGAACTCAAAATAGAACATATTCAAACAAATACAATTCATAAAAAACAAGGTATAAAAAATAGCATTGTCCAGTCATATAGTCTCTAGGGATGCAACAACTAATCGACATAATCGATTAAAATCGATGACCAAATTAGTTGCCAACTAATTCAGTCATCGATTCGTTGGGTCTAAGTTGTTACTCTCTGTTTGCGGAGCTGGCTATGTCACTTGAAAAAAAATACATTCGAAAAATGGCGGAGGCGTAGAGAAGCATGGTCCGACTAAAATCTTCAACAGCTTGGGAGCAGTTCACTTTAAACAACAGTAAAAAGTGTGTTAAAATAGAACTTGCATGGTACGGGAGCACCACAGCGATGCAGGAACATCTCAAACGTAAAAAAAAAAACACCCGATCAAGTTCCTTCCGCTTCGCGTGAGTCTCTGTGATCATACTGTCTGTGTTTTTTTTCCTCCAATAATGATCGGCTCGCTGTACATTACCCGGCAAACAAACTAACTAACGACTAACTTGATTTATTTGAACTTATTTAAACTATGCCAATTTATTAATTCAGCTATTTCAAAGTCTTTGCAAATTTGCAGAAAATAGGTCGGGTTGAGACACTGTGTGCTGTATTTATGTGTGTGTAAGAAAGTGTAATTGCAGAGACGATCTACCTATTTGTTGTAGCAAAGCCTGTTAACACTTTTTGTTTGTGATTCACAATTATATTCTTTATAATTTTGTATAATTTATTATTATTTATAACGGCTCAGGTCTGATCTGGTATGATGCAGAATAACATATTAAGCTTGTGTGTTGCGAATTCTGATAATAAAATACTTTCTGTGTGTCTGTTTCAAGGAACCGGGATGATGTCAGGAAAAGCCGATGATAATTTGAAGTACCTTCTGAATAGTTCTTTCAGCCATAGCCTCATTGACACAAGCTTCAGTGTCTTTAACACATTAACGGTAACAAACATATTGAATGCAAGAGCCAACTACAAGATTGAAGCCTCTAGTCCAATTGGCCTGCAAGCATCTCTATACTACTCTGCTAAGTCAACTTCAACTATTGATTCATTTAAAGTCTCAGGAGATGGCACAGTTGACGGATTACTCAAAATATGTTCATTCTACACCAATACCTCCTACACCCACAGCTACAACATGCGTCCGCTTGAGGGAAAAGGAAGAGGGGATTCCAACCTTCACTTCAACTTGCCATTCATGGAAGTTCACAACATGATCCAAGGAGTTTACGAAAACTCTGAGTTGAACATTGTGTCCAAAACCAATGTCCAAAAGGATGTCTTCAACCATGTAGCAGACCTCAAGTATAAAGATGCGCAACTGACCCTAAAGTGCAATGCAGTTGCCTCAGCAATGGGTAAATCACTCAATAACAAAGTTGAGCTTGGAGTGTCCAGTCAAATGGCCATCCTCAGAATTGAGTCAAAGGCAGATGGTGACTCAAATAGAGCATTTTCACTTATAACAGGATCCCTGGATTCAAATGGTCTTGAGGTCAACTCTGAAGGTTCTCTCACATTGGACACAGGTCGTGGATTGCACAAAGCTTCTGTTTTGGTTAGCAGAAATGGTCTGATCACAAGTGGAACTAACATAATTCAGTGTAGCCCTGTCACAGTGGAGAATATTTTCAGTGGTGCCATTGACAACAATGGAGCGTCCCTTTCCTCCGGGGTCAAAACAATGGCTATGGAGAGCAGGGGAGAGCTGAACATTGAAGTTAAAATCACAGCTGCTGAAGCTTCTTTGAATGGTGTCTTCAAGGGCCATGCATATGACGCGACCACAAGAAACAACATAGACATTATTCTGAACCGAAGGGCTCTGGCCTTTACTAGCAATACCATGGGGACATTCAAGCAGATGAATACAGAAAATAGCCACACACTGACCCTAACTTTGTGGACCCTAGCCCTCCAATCCAAGACTAAAAACTTTATCTGTGAAGATATGTACTACAAGCAAGACACCAGGGTAAATATTAAGCCATTTGTTATGTCATTTGATTTGTCAAATGACCTCAGGTTTTATGATATCAGTTTGAACAATGTTGGCCACATGCAGCTTGAGCCAATTAAGATGGATCTGAGTGGAAATATGAAGGGAGCATATGGAGAAGAACACAACATTGAACATACCTATGAGCTGAGTATTGACAATATGGCTGGTAAAATGAAATACAACATGTCTGGGAACTTAACGGATGCCCAACTAAGTCACAACTGTGAACTTGAGATTGCTGGACTTTCCTCCAAGTTAAACTGTGAGGCACAAATGAAGTCAGAACCTCTACGTTTTGACAGTACTATTCGCACCATGGCACAGCCTTTCAGGCTCACTCTTGATGCAATCGTAAACAGTGATGGAGAAATTAATCTATATGGGAAGCACGCCGGACAGCTGAACAGCAAGTTGTTAATTAGAGCTGAGCCCCTAGCTTTTACACACTCACATGACACCCGGGTGTCAACCACACATATGCTTCCAAGTGGAGAGTCTTCCACTCATTTAGAAAACCGGTTTGATGGCCTCCTGACACCAAGTGACCAATCTCTGACCTGGAAAGTAAAATCTGAACTAAATAACCATGCTTATAACCAAGACATTAGTACTTTTAATAATCCTGAGAAGATTGGATTAGAGTTTTCAGGAGTAATGTTAACAGACATTTTCAAGAATTTGGGAAAAAAAGACACAAAATCAGAAATACAAGAATTTAGTATGGCTGGTTTCATTAAGTATGACAAAAAAGGTGACTGTCACGTCATTGACATCCCATTAATTGAAAGCTTTCCTGTTGCTTTGGAGCAGTACAAGAACACACTTGTACAAGCCTTAGAATCACTTCAACAGTTAATCCACAATTTAGATGTTATTCAGCTAATCACTGACTTCAGAGCCAAGCTAGACAGGTTACCTATGCAAGTGACACACTTCATGCAAGAAATGGACTTAGAGAACAAAGTAAATAAAGTAAAAGTAAAATTGGATTATCTAGTCAATGAGTTTGCTGTAACTATGAATGATTTGGAGGTTGCTGTGAACAATTTGAGAGAGTTAATTGAAAATACAGTAATGGACTTTGCCACTAAAGTAAGAGATCTCATCCTTACAATAAAAGAGTATGTCAAGGCCAGACACCTTGTCAACATGATAACAGATGTACTTTCACAAATTGGAAATCAGCTTTGGTCCATTGATGAACAGTATGAAATTAAGCATTCACTTGTCAAAGCACTTGATACCATCGAGGACATCATCAGACAGATTGATTTTCAGAAGCTCACAGAAAGCAGTTCTGTGTGGCTTCGAGAATTTGATTCTAAATATGGAGTCTTGGAGAAAATCAAAGACAAACTTTCTGAAATTAAACAGGCCATTCATATCTTTGATTTTAAAATGTTTTTTGAAGATTTAAAGGATTACCTTCTATCAATAGATTTGGCAAATTATTTTGAGCAGCTGTCATATAGAATCCCTTCTTCGGAGATAGCAAAAGTAATGGAATCTATGAACGATGTTATTGTCAACTGGATTGATGAATATGAAATCCCCAACAAAATGAATACGCTGTATTTCTACATTAGGGATCTTCTTTTAAAATACAGTCTTGATGAGAAATGTAAAGAATTATTAGATCAGCTAGTGATTTTAGTCAATGAATTTAAAATTGATGAGACTGTGCGGTTGATTGTAGAAACTTTGAAATCTGTCAATTTTGAATTTGTTTATGATAAAAGTATGCAACTTCTGCTCAGTGTGACAAGACAGATCAAAGAAATTGAATTTAGGAAAATAATTTATGAGCTTCATAAACATATATCATCAATGATTAAGTCACTGAAGGAATTTGACTACAGTGCATTTGTTGACGAGTCAAACAAGAAGATTGCTGAACTAACAAATGATATCAACAAACAGATTAAAACATATGAGGTTGTGCAAAAACTTGAGGCAGTAAGGGAATTTTTCAGAGAGATCCAAAGTTCCACCTTCACATATTTGGACAACCTAAAGAAAACTAAACTTGCTGATGCCTTGAATAAATTGAAAACTGTGATTGACAAAACATTTTACAATGACATCAAGATGAAAGTGCAAGATATTCTCGAAGATATGCGACAAAGAATCCTTGACATGGATATCAGAAACGAAATGTACATTTACCTCAAAAGAGCAAGTGAATCCTACACTAATGTGGTTGCCTACATTTCTGCACAGTTTAACCAACTGACAGTTGAGATCAGAAAACTTGCCAATGATAAGGAGATCATCACCCAAATCAAGCAAACTGTAGATGGAGTTCTTGTTGCACTGAGAACAGCTGAGATTAATGTTTCCACTTTTACTATACCTCTCACTGACCTTATCATTCCAGCATTTACAATCAACCTGAAAAAACTGCAAGAGATCAGCATCCCAGCTCAAATTTCAGTCCCTGAGTTCACCGTCCTCAACACCTACACAATTCCTGCCTTCACCATTGACTTTGATGAGATCAAAGCAAACATAATTTATATCATAGACAACATCAGGGAATTTGAGATCGAACTTCGTGACCCTGGGGAAATCTTTGGTGACCTCAAAGTTCTCTACCTACCTGAATTACCAGATCTCACCTTACCAGAAATAAGTCTTTCAGAAATAACATTATCAGCCTTCATCATCCCCAAGTTAAATTATAATGATTTTAAAATCACAATGCTCCCAATTCCAGTGTTCACATTACCTGAGGTTCGAAGTGACATTTGTATCCCAATCTTTGGCAAACTTCATGGAGAATTTACAGTGAACTCCCCACAGTACACTCTTCACACTACAGGGAAGATTGAGAACTCAACATCCACACCAAAAAACCCACAGTTTACAGCCACGCTTACCTCTTTTGCCAAATCACCCATTGGGCCCCTTGAATACACATATGAAGCCACTGCACAATTAGAAGCTCCTAGAATGAAGAAGTTGCTTTTCACAGAAACCGTGAAAGCCACACATGTTGCCTTCTCAATAGATCATGGAGTATCCATGACACTCACTGGCTCTTCCGCAGAGGCTTCTGCTAAGACCACTGCCAAGGCTACAACCCAAATCTACACTGCAAACCTGGTCAACAATATGAAACTTACATTAAAGAATGGTATATTTGCAGTAATAGACACAAACTACGACCACAGCGTTGACAACCCATCAATTGAAACTTCAAATCAGGCATCGGTGAAACAGTATATAACAGCCAGCCTGGATTCAGGTAGAATAACTGTGACTGGTGAAACTACTGGTAATGGAAAGTGGTCCATTCAAGACTATTTTGATGAAGGTACATACAATAGCAATGCTGAATTCAACATCAATTTTAGCACTGCCAAATTTACTTTTGTAGGAGAAACAGACTGTAAGGCCATGAAATTGAAGCAAATGCTGACCGCTGAATCCGTGATCTTAAACCATGTCACTGTTTTAGCAAAATGGGAAACTGAAGTACCATCTGTCAAGAACAGTGTTATGATTTTAAATGCAGAGGCTAATATTTCGGACTTAAAAATTGCGGTGATAGCCTCTCATAATGCTGAATTAACTGGAAACCTGACTGGATTCATTGCCAACTCTCTGGAATTCATGGTCCATCCATTTGAAATTGTGCTTGATGTCAAGAATAAAGTAAACTCCAAGATGATATTCCCATTAAAACTTACTGGTAAAGTGGATCTCCAGCAGGATTATAGTGTTGTACTAAATTCTGAAAAGCAGCATGCTTGTTGGTTTACTTTGGCAAGATTTAACCAGTACAAATACAATCACAACTTTACAGCAGAAAACAATGACCTGGACATCTTCTTTCACTCATACGCTAATGGAGAGGCTAATTTGGACTTTTTGACTGTTCCTCTAACTATCCCAGAGATAACCGTACCCTACCTCAATGTTAATATTCCTGAGGTCAAAGAGCTCTCTCTGTGGGAAAATGCTGGATTTACAACCTTGCTCACCAATCCTCAACAGTCATTCGATATCAACCTGAAAATGCATTACTACAAGAACCCAGATACACACATCTTTGAATTACACCTTGAACCAATTTACAATGTAATTATAGACAACGCCGACTTCATCCAGGCTCAATTTGAACAATGTAGAGACAAAGTAGTTGCACATTTAAAAGATTCGTACAACAAAGCAAAGTCACAGTATATCAAACACAAAATAGACACCTCTAGTCTGCCTCCTCAAACCTTCACTGTCCCTGGATACAAAATACCAATATTGAATATTGATGTTTCCGCTATTAGTGCTGAGATGCCGGCCTTTAGTTACTTTGTCCCCAAGGAGGTCAGTACACCAAGCTTCAAAGTTCCAGCACTAGGTTTTACTGTGCCATCCTATACCCTTGTTCTACCATCTTTGGGTTTACCTGTTATCCATGTTCCAGAAACTTTAGGTGAAATACAACTCCCCACTTTCACACTACCAGCCATTCAAAACAACATTTTGATCCCAGCCATGGGTAACATAACTTTTGACTTCTTCTTCAAATCCACTATAATCACCTTAAGTTCTAATGCTGGCTTTTTCAACTATTCAGACATTGCTGCACGGTTCAGCACTTCTTCAACATCTGTGTTTGACATTTTAAATGGAAAAATGTATGGCACCACCAGTTTGGCAAAGAATAGAGGAATACAACTGGTCACCACTGTATACCTAGAACATAAAAATATAGAAGCAAACCATAAATGTGATGTTAGTCTCACCGAAAGGAGCTTGGAAGCTTCTCTAGTAAACACTGCAAAAATCAATCTACCCTTCTTAAATCTACAGTTCGGTCAGGAACTCACCGGAAATACCAAGACAAATGCAACTTTAGTTTCTAAGAAAATAATAAAATATATGTTAAACATTCCTCTGATTAGGTTGGTAGGAAAAGGAAATCTTGATATAAACTGGGTCCTGGAAGCACCTTCTTCCTATGTGTCATTAGAGACCTCCACAGAAGGGAAGTCAGATATAACACTAATGGACAGTTGTAACTTTGATGGAGAGCTAGAAAATGTGGCCAGTTTTTACCTTAATGCCAATAACCTACGATCAACGGTTAGGACGGTCTTAAACTCAAACATTGACAAACAGGAGAAACTAAAACGAAGCACATACAATAAAGTCTTCCAGTTTGATGTAAATAATAACATGGCCCTTGAGGTCTCATTACGGCGAATGTTTGCAACAGTTGATCACACCAGCAATAACAATATTGATATTGCATCTTTCAACACTAATGGAAAATACATTATTATAGGAGAACTAGATGTTGTTCCTCTAACAACTTTCAAGACTACATTAAACATTGATGCAAGTCAGCCAAGTAGCTTGGGTAATACTGGACTCTTTCAGAGCATCAACCTTGCTATCAGCTCGGACAAACAGACTTTCACTTGGAGTGGTAAGGAGCAGCTGGCATCCATCATCCATGCTTGTGATTTACTCATTTCCAATGATGAATCCGAAGTACGTATGGACTTGACCGGATCAGTGGAAGGCCATCAAGCTTTCCTGAAGTCAGTTAGGCTTCCTGTATATCAGAAAACAATCTGGGATGTTCTCAAGTATGACCAGGTCACACATTTGGATGACTTACACATTTTTAACATATCTTCCAGCATTGTGTACACAAAGACTATTTATGGCCAGGAGTATAAAATACCATTTAAACTATTTGAAAACAGCATGACTTTTAATATCCCAGAAATTAGCATTGCAGTGCCTTTTTGGAGGAAAGAAATTCCACTCTCAATCAGAAAGATAGACATGCGATTTGAAAAGCCAGATGTCCCTGATCAACTCACTCTTCCCCCTGCCATCTCAGTTCCAGCCTTTGATGTACCATTTACTAACTTGCATGTGGAACCCTTTACAATTCATCCAAAGAACCTAAACATGCCTAAGGTTATCACCACTACAGCCTTTCAAATCATATTGCCTCTCTTGCCAATAATGTCAGTGCCCAGTTACATAATTGAAACAGAGTATCTACAGGGGAAAATGTCTTTCCTTTCATTTAAGATTCCACAATATGAAATCACAGTGTCATCTTTCACACTACCAACATCCTTTGACATTGGAGAGCACAGTATCAGCTTAAATGAAATCACAAACCAGATATTAAACTTCGAGCTTCCAACCATCATTATCCCAGAGCAAAAAATTGAAGTCCCTGAAACTGCCTTTCATCTTCCTTCAAGTGTGTTTATCCCAGCTTTTGGATCCCTCAGTGCCACTCTGAAGGTTTCCTCTCCTATATATAATGTGTCAACAACTGCCAAGCTGGAGAAAAATAACTCTAACCTCATAACTTTGCTGAATTCCACATGTACTTCTACTATGATCTTCTTGGAATATGACCTCTCTGGTAAGACAAGCACACACTGTACTTTACTTTACTTGATAAGTCCATGTTGTGGTCATTTCTATAGCCAATAAGTTGCTTTATAATAGACAGCCAAATATAATATTACATTTTGCTTATGTCCCTTCAGCCAGTGCAATTCTTGGATTAGAAAATGGAGTATTTGATCTAAATGGAAAGTGCAACTTGATACACAGTGACGTAAACGTTGACTGGCAACATGTTTTGTCAAAAAACCTAAGGTAAGTGCATACACTATTTTTACTTTTTAATTGTCTAGTTAAAGATTCAAGAATTCTAGAACATTATATTTCAATTCTGCAACACAGGGTTGCACAACTAATGCATTGGTAGCCTGGTCCATTTAAACAAACAAAAAAGAACATTATAAAACAGAACAGTATTCCATTCCTTTAGTGTATTTTACATTTTGCAATAGAAGCAAAACTTCCCAAAACAAATTTAATTATGCGCTTTGTCTCTGATTTTGAATCAAGTACAACAGCTTGATCTGGGATACAGCAAGGAACCCAGGTTTCTTTAACCCTCCGGTATCACTGTGGACGTTTTTGTCCATATGGGTCATTTTTCACTTTTCATTTTGCAATAACTTTGGTTTTGTTGGTGCAAATGGCCCAATTTTTTGTAACAAGGCTATTTTCTCTATCTATTTTGGAATTTCAATTTTTCAAATCGGTCTTTAATTCACAGTGTGTACCAAATCGACTACGCAAATTAGTCATTCGAGACAAAAATGTCCACTGCAAAAGACTTTGATAAAAACATTATATTAAAAGGTTTTTTTCACAACTTTTTTGGGTTCAATCTTTAAAGCAACTTCCGTCCTAATAGGAAATACCAAAAATGTAATCATTTTCAGGATTTTAACCCTTTAAATGCTATTTTGAATACATGAAACCGCTGTTTTTTTTCATGATGAAAACAGAGAAAATGAGTTATTTTCCAAAAAATAACAGTCTTGGATATGTCAAAAATTAGCAACAAAATGGATTGTTTTGCATTATTAGTTTTTGCACAAAATCAGATTGAACAAAAAAGTTACAAATTAGTCATTCGGGACAAAAATGTCCACTTCCAAAAACTGCTCTAAAATGACAACAGATTAATATTTTAAAAAACTTTTTGGGGTTAAGTCTTTCAATCAACTTCAGTCCTGATCAAAAATACCACATGTTAAATTATGTTCAGGATTTTAACCCTTGAACTGCCAGTTTGAAAACATGAATTTGCATTTTCTATGAAAAACATGCACAAAAAGGCAGTTATTTTCCATATAATAAATGTTGGGGGGGTCAGCTTTTTTTTTTTTTAACACAGTCTTGGATATGTCAAAGATTAGCAACAACATTGATTTTGGTTGATTATTAGTTTTTGCACAAAATCAGATTAAACAAAAAAGTCACACATTAGCCACTCGCGGACAAAAATGTCCCATCCACTCCCATTATAACCACATATTTTGATCTCTCCGCCATACCGGTATAAAATCATGCATTTTGTAATATCAGGGTTTTATATTGGAGGAAAATAGTTAAATGTGTCCTTTTGACTGTATATGACCAGATGTGACATTTTACCATTGAATTACATGCTTGTCATTTCTTGGTTTCTTTGCCTGTTGTATAATGGGGCCCTGACAGCCATTGGAATACATGTATGCAACTCATATGATGTAGGTGTGTTGGTATGGATGTGGAAGAGTGGTATCAGCTGAGAAATGTGTGTGTTTGTGTGTGTGTATGGATGTACAGTGTGTGTATACAGAGACAGTATACAGTAGATTTGGTTTACAGCAAGTCACAGTTTTTGCCTCATATCTTTCTTTCTTTATCTCTCTCTCTCTCTCTTTCTCTCACTCCCTCATTCCCAAACTCATACACACTTTTACATATTAAACCTCCTTATACCTTGTATGTGTGTGAGTGATTGTGTGTGAGAATGAGACAGGACTAAGTGTACTCTCATGAAGTTTTGTTTTTCATTTGTGCTGTTTCATGTGTCTTTGAGGTAAACAGATGTATGATCTTGACCCTGCTTGACCTCGATGTTTTGAATTGTTTGAACTTCAAAGTCCTTTGATAATGTCAAACAGACATACACAGCGATACATACACTCCTTGAAGTAAATAAAAACACCTGGCTGCAAAGCCAAAGCTTGAAATATGTGTAGTTTGGCTGGATGGTCATTTCATTCCTGTGATACGCAACAAGCAGTAAGATGAAGAGGAGCTTCTCTGTGGGACAAGAGGTCTCATGCAGCCCGTAACTTCAGCTGCAGGACTCATCCTCTGAAACAGAAACGCCCTGAGAAGAAGAATCTGGTGTGGATCTGAACTGTGCTTGAAAGGAGTCAGCACAAAGATAAAACACCTTTTTGCCAAACATAAGAATGAGAATCTGATGTGGAGTTTGTAGTGGAGTCTGATCCTTCTTCGTCCGACCCTTCCCCTGAAAGTGGAGAGGACACAGAGGATCCCATCCCGTAGCTGTGCTACATTCCTCTGCACTATCCTATCCGGAGGATCGTGTCCATCGTGGCAGCGGGTGGACATCAAAACATTTTCAAATCTGGTTTCCCTCTCACGAGGAAACGCCGCGCTACATTCCTGCTGCCAGAGGTTTGGTTTCAGGGCCCACGCGTTATGCCATTACGAGTGGCATAAATAACAATTCATGACGTGGAATCCTTCTTTGATTTATTCTTTACCCCTGAGATCATCAGTAGTAATGTCGACATGACACACCTGCATGGGGGACGTTCGGTGGCAAACTGGAGGGATGTTGATACCACAGATGTTTGAGCAAACATTGGATAGGATAGTGCAGAGGAATGTAGCGCAGATACGGGATGGGATCCTCTGTGTCCTCTCCACTTTCAGGGGAAGGGTCAGACGAAGAACGATCAGACTCCACCACAAACATCTGATCATTTCTCTAAGCATGGCTTCACGTGGCGGCGCAACAAATATTCTTGTTACTCCTGGGGCAATCTCTGGTGCTATCGTCCCCTTTGTGGTGTGATTGAGGAGGAGATCACTAAGCACGTTAGTGAACATCAGGCTTTTTCCATCTAAAAGGTTTTGTAGTCCTTCATACATCTCAACCTCATCACCATCTTGTTGTTCCTCAGCAGCTCCTCAGCAGCTCTTCAACCTCCTCAGCAAAGGACCTCATCGATTCCTCTGTATCAACATGGGATTCGGGGCAGAATTGTTCCTTCTTCTCTGCCCCCATCTGATAAATGAACTGTTTGGCAAACTGTTTGGCAAAAAAGTGTTTTATCCTTGTGCTGACTCCTTTCAAGCACAGTTCAGGCAGATCCACACCAGATTCTCCTTCTCAGGGTGTTTCTGTTTCAGAGGATGAGTCCTGCAGCTGAAGTTAGGGGCTGCATGAGACCTCTTGTCCCACAGAGAAGCTCCTCTTCATCTTACTGCTTGTTGCGTATCACAGGAATGAAATGACCATCCAGCCAAACTACACATATTTCAAGCTTTGGCTTTGCAGCCAGGTGTTTTCATTTACTTCAAGGAGTATGGCTGTGTATGTCTGTTTGCTAAAGAGACATTATCAAAGGACTTTGAAGTTCCAAATAATCAAAACATCGAGGTCAAGCTGGGTCAAGATCATACATCTGTTTACCTCAAAGACACATGAAACAGCACAAATGAAAAACAAAACGCCATGAGAGCACACTTACTCCTGTCTCATTCTCACACACAATCACTCACACACATACACGGTATAAGGAGGTTTAATATGTAAGAGTGTGTATGAGTTTGGGAATGAGGGAGTGAGAGAAAGAGAGAGAGAGAGAGAAAGAAAGAAAGAAAGATATGAGGTGAAAACTGTGACTTGCTGTAAACCAAATCTACTGTATATTGTTGTCTCTGTATACACACACTGTACATCCAGACACACACACACACACACACACACACACACACACACACACACACACACACACACACACACACACACACACACACACACACACACACACACACACACACAAACACACACATTTCTCAGCTGATACCACTCTTCCACATCCATACCAACACACCTACATCATATGAGTTGCATACATGTATTCCAATGGCTGGCAGGGCCCCATTATACAACAGGCAAAGAAACCAAGAAATGACAAGCATGTAATTCAATGGTAAAATGTCACATCTGGTCATATACAGTCAAAAGGACACATTTAACTATTTTCCTCCAATATAAAACCCTGACATTACAAAATGCATGATTTTATACCGGTATGGCGGAGAGATCAAAAGATGTGCTTATAATGGGAGTGGATGGGACATTTTTGTCTGCGAGTGGCTAATGTGTGACTTTTTAGTTTAATCTGATTCTGTGCAAAAACTAATAATCCACCAAAATAAATGTTGTTGCTAATCTTTGAAATATCCAAGACTGTGATAAAAAAAAAGCCGACCCCCCCAACATTTATTATATGGAAAATAACTGCCTTTTTGTGTATGTTTTTCATAGAAAACGCAAATTCGTGTTTTCAAACTGGCAGTTCAAGGGTTAAAATCCTGAACATAATGTAACATTTGGTATTTTTGATCAGGATTGAAGTTGATTGAAAGATTTAACCCCAAAAAGTTTTTTAAAATATTAATCTGTTGTCATTTTAGAGCAGTTTTTGGAAGTGGACATTTTTGTTCCGAATGACTAATGTGTGACTTTTTTGTTCAATCTGATTTTGTGCAAAAACTAATAATGCAAAAAAAATCCATTTTGTTGCTAATCTTTGACATATCCAAGACTGTTATAAAAAAAAGAGCCAGTCCCCAGATATGTATTTTTTGGAAAATAACTCATTTTCTCTGTTTTCATCATGAAAAAAAACAACGGTTTCATGTATTCAAAATGGCATTTAAAGGGTTAAAATCCTGAACATGATTAAATTGTTGGTATTTTCTATTAGGGCGGAAGTTGCTTTAAAGATTGAACCCAAAGAAGTTGTGTAAAAAACCTTTTAATATAATCTTTTTATCAAAGTCTTTTGCAGTGGACATTTTTGTCTCGAATTACTAATGTGCTTAGTCCAATCGAATGATACCGGGGGGTTAAAGATTTGGTCAAAACCATCTCTGACGTTGCTGAATTATCCTGTGACTTATTTCTTCCATTTTATTTCCTACCATAGGTTCTCCAGCAATAAAGACAACAAGATTACAATAAAAACACCCAGATAATGGCCGCCAAAGTTACACATAGACTAACCGTCATTCTTCCTGTCTTTTCGCGCACCGTTGTTAGCTAGCTAAAATAGTATTGTTGTAAATATACTGCTTAAATTCACCTCATGACTGGACCCTTAATTAGCATTTATCCCTGCAAAACCAAATGGGTTCAATGTATGTAATCAGATGTGGGATCTATACAAAGAAGACTTATATATCTGAGTAATGAATGAAAGTGCAATCGAATGTCGAATCTAATCTGGATATAAGACAATTAAAAATGACAAGTGTAAATGACAGCAACCGGCGGGGGCAAACCCAACAATATTCACGAAACTGTGTCTCAGGGCTTCTTAACATTTAACAACCTATTAATGTGTCATACCCACTTAACGGGAAGAAACTCAGCTATCAGACAATATTAACCATTTATAGCTAAACAAAACAAAAGGGTAACACCAGGCCTCTGAATCCGAGCACTAACCGAAAAAATGCTAACGCACTTAGCACAGAACTCACGGTAGAGATATTTTATACTTCATGCTATCTGCGCAAACTAGATATCATATGAAAGTTGAGATTCCACAGATTCCATTGGTATACGTATCATTACTGTGCAACCAAAACTCACGGCAGCAAAGCCGGGAAAGACAACACGCAACTTCACTTTACGGGGCCAAAACGGCAAATACGTCTTACCTTTGCTGTTTTCTGATCAAAAGTTGTGTTCAAGGGCATTAAAACGCATATAAACGCTGCTGAAGGTTAATGCAATGTCTCTGTGTCAATCACCAAAATCGACCAATGGGTTCCAGAGATGTGGCAAATACACCCAAATGACCCCAGAGGTGGGGTTTATTTTCTAAACCTCTCTAAAAAGGTCAAATTTAACTTGTTTTGCATCAATCTTGATACTTATATGTTACAATTAGGATTCCTAAAGCTTTTTGGCTACTATCCCATCATTTAAGGGTGGTTTTCACTATAAGTAATGTTTGTTTTTTGTTCAATCTGAATTTACTTTAAAATAAAAACATCTATATTGATTCTGACTTTTCTACATCCAACTCACAGGTATTCTCATTGCTTTGAGAGAAAAGATTATTAATTTACCCCTTTTAGAAGTGAATATATAGTCATTTGTTTTGGGCATGTCATTTTCGAGCCTGAGACCTTGGGGCTTAACAGGTTAAAGTAATTGGCCAAGACTCTTTCGTTATTAGAGATATCAGAGCTACCAAATAATTATTAACTTGGGTAGGGTTTTTTCTATTGTAACTGACTTTAGTTGAGCAAGATAATTTTACCTGTTAAATAAATAAAGTATATGAAAGACTTGTTCAACCAGAATGCACTCCAGAGTGCTACAGGAAGACTGTTTAACCAACCCAATCTCACAAAAAAAAAGAGGAAAGGGCAAAATGTAAACTTGGTTTTAGGAGTAAACACAAAACATTGTTGGAGAGGTCTCAATCTGGAGAGTAACATCATGTCAGTTTGAAGATTATAAACAGGTCGTGCTGTCAACTGTTAAGCTTTGAACATTGGCTTTAGTGCATTTTTAAGTGCTTGTCATTCTGTTATAGAAGGGACTACATACATGGGACCAATTTTTATAAAGACCACTTGACCTAAACTATGTGAATGTGCCTAACAGAGTAGAATCACCAAATGGGGGCGCTCTAAAATAGGAAGAAACATGATGTTCAGTCATTTAACGGTTAGCGATTGAAATTCTGATTCCATAGATGTGTCTCCCATCACCTAAAACCTCTGACTATACTCTCAACTCAGTGGAGTTTATATTCTTTAATGCAAATAAAATCAATAATATCTTTAAAAACTACAAGTTTTTTTGTGCACCGTTATGCAACGACATCATGTTTTGTAGTTCATTTTGGGTATGCAATAAGGTGCAAAATATAGCCTATCTACTGATTGGAACAAATATAAAAGTATATAAAAGCCAAATTACTATTGATACTGCAAGGAGAGGTTGAAAAGAAATTGAAGATGGTGTTTAATTGCAGATTTATTTGCTATCCACGTCACGTTTTCAGTTTATCCAAAAGTCTTCTAATCAGGGCTCTGTAAATAAAGAACTATGGCAGATGTGTACTATTTATTGCAGCCGGACCGTGTATTACAATGCATTTATGTGATGCATTCCAAAGAGAAAAGCAAGCACACACGGAATAAAGTATTATTTTATTTTAAATAACTGTTTTCGTATTTTTTAATCACATAATCACCATATCCCAACGTGCATTGTGAGTAAGATATCCAATCAGCAAGCTTAAAAGATAGCTGAGGCTTATGGGTAGCGTGATGCTTTCCAAAACTCTGAAAAAAGAAATGTGTACTGCCGATATCACTGTAAAATCATTTGACAGGGAGGGGAATGATATGCGTCCCTTAGTTACTATATGAAAACGGCAAGCCTGGAAATAATAAATATTCACCCGGTGAGAGTTGACGATAACTTGACATGAATGCTGGTCAATAGAAATTAATAGGGGGAAAGACGCAGCAATCTCACAATTTCAGGTGGTGCGCGCAGAGCAACCACTGTAGTTTACATACGTAGTATATACACGTCCTCCTGCCGAGACCTCAAATAATCTTCGTAATATCTATCAAACTATAGATCCTACACATCCACAAACTATCCTACAATTTAGGAATTTGCCCTAAGAATAGATCGGGTGTCCGCCACGTTTTTTTTTCTCACGCTAGGAAAGTTTGCAAACACGAGATATGGACACTGGTCTTTAGAAATGAATAGGAAAAAATATTGTATCCATGTCACGTCTTGATATGGTTATTTGTGAATATACTACGTTTTGCCCTGTGGACCAACTTAGCCATTACACGTTTTTTTTGTGAGACTGAGTTGGTTTAACTCCTCCTTCGGAGTGACAATATGCTGGTACTTAACTTTTTTAAGTGGATATTATATATCGAACGTGTGCACAATTATTAGGCAAGTGAGTATTTTGACCATATCATAATTTGTATGCATATTAGCAAGCTCTATAAACTTGAATTGAATTGGATTTAAGCATATCAGGTGATGTGTATTTGTGTAATGAGGGAGGGTGTGGCCTAAGGACATAACCCTACATCATGGGTCGGCAATAGGCGGCCCGTGGGCCATTGGTGGCCCGCCAGCAATAATATTTGGCCCGGAAAATTATTTTGAGAATAAAAATAAAAGATTATTTTGAGATTTACTTTTTATTTATTTGTTTACAATATCGGACCGACAGTCGCACATATAGGCTATAATGTCCGAATAGAGAATCTACCTACACCTGAAGAATGCTTATTGTACTTTTATCCATGTTGAGAGTGAATGACACTGCACTGACGCTGATAGTGGATCATTAGGTGGATAGCGCGTGGTGCTGAAATAGCCAACATGCGGTTTTAAAAAAATAACACCAGCTCACTAAATCATTCAAACGTAATGTTTACTTATATGTGAACAGTAACAAAGTTCAGTCAAAACATTGACAACAAAATCAGAGAAGCTGCTTGATCATGGAGGGCGAGGGGTGGTGGTGCATATGCTGCCACCCCAGTTGGCAGCTTTGTTTTGAAAGAAAAGTTTTGGCTCATCTGACATTTATGAGAGAAAATCCCTAATGTCCGAGTGCAAGTGAATGCAGCACAAGACGCGAGCCTTGTAACCCCTCCCCCGGCCCTGGCCCGAGCATGGAAATGTGATTGTCATTTGAACAGGACAGCGCAAAACGAGAAGCATTCGGTCTACAATGACAGAGAAGAGACTGTCAAGTTTGGCTGTAGCCTACTCAGCAGGGACGTGCACAGGTACGGGCTAATGTTGCCCGGGCAACAGCCCGTTCGCCATTTTTGTCTGACCTGCCCCTCTGGACAGAGCAAGTTTTTTTTAATATTGTGGCCGAATCAACATGATAATCCCACAATTAGTCCCTTTTTCCAGTTTAGAGCAATAGCCCCTCCAAATGTCTGTGCACGTCCCTGCTACTCAGCATTGATTCAAAACGCACTAAAGCTTTGGATCTTAATAAGCTTGTGAGCAGTGGCGGACTGGCCATCTGGAGAATCACAGAACGGCACCGCAGCGGCGAACATGTCACATGTTTTAACAATCAATTACTTAAATAAGCCTTTGATTATGTTCCGGCCCGCCATCTAGTGGTTCAGAAAAAAAATCAAGAGAAGAATCAAACGTGAAGCTGCCAGGAAGCCATTAAGATAAGAGATAAGATAAGACTCTATTCATCCCGAAGGAAATTGTTGTGCCAGAGTAACAAAATACAATAAACACAATAAACACAGCGGCACAACTGTACACTAAAAGTGCAGCAAAAAGAGCAATTAAACATCCACAGACCACATGAAACGTAGAAACATAGATGGTCACACAATCAATTAAATCATTATTAGCAGTATTTAGTAGTTCGTAGTGCAAAAATTAAAACGTAGTGGCAGTTACGTAATTACACGTTATCATAGCATTATTATTAATAATAATAATAATAATAATATTGCACATGGTTATATAGTTATATAGCAGCGAGTGTTTTGTAATGATGGTAATGATATTTATATTGCACATAGTGTTGGTGTGGAAGTTCTCAGTTCCCTTTAAGAGTTAAAGAGTTTGATTGCCACTGGGAGGAAAGACCTCCTGTGGCGCTGTGTGGTGGTCTTCGGTGATCTCAGTCTGTGGCTGAAAGTGCTCCGGTAGGAAACCAGTGTGGCATGCAGGGGGTGAGACCCGTTGTCCAGAATGCTGAGAAGTTTCCTCAGCATTCTCCCCTCCGACACCACTGCCAACGACTCCTGATCCACTCCCAGGACAGAGCCTGCTCTCCTGATGAGCTTGTTGAGTCTGTTGGCATCAGCTGTCTTCACCCCGCTGCCCCAACACACTACAGCAAAGAAGATCACACTGGAGACCACCGAGTCATAAAACATCTGCAACATAGTGCTGCAGACGTTAAAGGACCTGAGTCTCCTGAGGAAATACAGGTGACTGGCCTTTCTTATATAGGGCCTCAGTGTTTTTACTCCAGTCCAGTTTATTGTCTATGTGGACACCCAGGAACCTGTAGCTGTCCACAATGTCCACATCCATGCCCACGATGGTAATTGGGCTTGGGGCGGTACTCCGCTTCCTGAAGTCAACCACTAGCTCCTTAGTTTTAGTGACGTTGAGCTGCAGATGGTTCTGACCGCACCACTCCACAAAACTGTCCACAACACTCCTGTACTCAGCTTCCTGATCTCTGATGATACAGCCCACAATGGCAGAGTCATCTGAGAATTTCTGCAGATGGCAGGACAGTGAACCGTGTCTGAAGTCTGATGTATAAACTGTGAACAGGAAGGGAGAGAGGACCGTGCCCTGAGGAGCGCCCGTGCTGCTCAATATAATGTCAGAGGTGTTGTTCTGCAGCTTCACGTACTGTGGCCGAGCTGTGAGATATTTGGTTATCCAGCTCACCAGTGGAGCATCCACCTGCATGTCCAGTAGCTTACTACTGAGCAGGGCAGGTCTGATGGTATTGAAAGCACTGGAAAAGTAAAAAAAAAAGATTTTCCAAAGGTTTTCTGGACTCATGAGATGAGAGTGACTCTTGACGGACCAGATGGATGGGCCCGTGGCTGGATCAGTACCGGGCCCAGAGCTCCACTTCCACTCAGACCACAGCAACGTGGAGGTGGGGTTCTGGTATGGGCTGGTATTATTGAAGAGGAGTTAGTCGGACCTTTTCGGGTTGAAGATGGACTCAAAATCAACTCCCAATTCTACTGCCAGTTTTTAGAAGACACTTTCTTCCATCAGTGGTACAGGAAAAAGTCTGTATCTCTCAGGAAGAACATGATTTTATGAAGGACAATGCTCAATCGCATGCATCAAAGTACTCCATTGCTCTCTGAACAGAGTCTGGGAGGCTGTGGTTGATTGTTGTTACGCCCTATCCTTAAAATGGCCCTATGGGGCTAACAAAATTCCACCACTGACCCAAATAGAACACAAAAGACACCTTTAAAATCATAAAATCCATAATCAACATGTAACATGTTCAACGACACATCGTAGGATTAGAGGCAGAAACACAACAGTCCCAACACCAGAGGCCTCCCTCTTCTGCTGCTGACCTGGAACTTTTAAGGACTTCTTTCTCCAGATGCACCTTGTCTGAACCTCGTTACAGCAATACAGCACACCTGGGTAGAGGAACCAAAGGGAAAAAGAAACAGGGAATACATAAAGCCGTAACAATCGTCAACTGAAGTTGATGGTTAAAAGATCAAGAAACTGACAGACTCCATCAATGGAAAGCTTGTGACTGTTATTGAAGAGAAGGGTATTAGTATTATTATCTGGTCTTTTTTTTTACGTTATAAATCTTTATTTGTACATTTTGAGTTGTATGTTTATTATTCTGACTTTAGGTGAATATAAACAAGTTAGATGGGAACATTTTCGTTTTTCCTTTAGTTGCATTATAATTCTGCACACATAAGCCAAAACCTCACTTTTAAGATAAGATAAGATGGAACTTTATCTAGGCGTTTATAGCAGCAACAGGGTCAGAGTGAAAAACAATATTCACACTAGGTAAAAATAAATATAAAATTGAATACAAATTAAAATAATAATACAAAAAGTAACGTCATAAAGTAACTGTTGAAACAAAATATCACAGTAAAACATTTCAATGAACATGCTAAATATATTTACATAAGTGTGCTTTCTTATATATTCAGGTTTGAGGTTCATTAACATTTAGAACTGTAGTTGTTCAATAATAAAATTAATCTTCAAAAATACAACTTGCCTAATAATTTTGCACACAGTGTTATATTTGTATTTGTTATTTGATAATTTATTGGACATTTACTACATTTCGTATGTTTTTATATCTTAGTTTATTTTATCTTTTTATTCTTACTCCTTTTTTTTATAAATTTTTTTTTTAATACATTTTTTATTTCATTTATCTTACATTTTACTTGTATTGTTAAATGGAGCAGCTGTCACGAAACCCAATTTCCCCTGCGAAAATTATAGTATTCTGATTTCTGTTTGTCAGGATGAAGCGCCAAACCCCTCTGGCTGATTCAATGTAAGATATTTTTACCCCAAGGAAGATTTTCTGCAAATTTAAATCTCAAAAAGTTATTGCTCCTGGAATTGAAAAATAACTTCACCAACCACTGTTTCTTTGTTTTAAAGGGAGTCTCGTCATACTCTTAATGTTGATGTGTCAAGCCGAACATTTGTTGATACGAGCTTCCGCTTCGCTTCCCGCAAAGATGGCATAACTGCTTCTATGTCTTCTCCATCATCTGGTTTCCTTGGATGGCAGTTTCAGCGGAGGTCTCCGTCACAGTTGAAAGGAAAACTTTTTAGTCGCTACATGGTAAGACATCTTAAGCTGCTTTATTTGTAAATTGTCAACAGCAAAATACAAGTAAAACTACTGATGGAATAATGCATTATAGTGCAACGTGACCTTTTAACAATTATTATTCACAAATTCTTTCCTCAACTTTAGTCCTCTCCTGAAAGGGATATTGATGTTTTCTCTGCCAAAGCCACGCTGAAAAACTCTAAGAAGATGATCTTACAGATGTCATGGAATTTCGACTTCTTCCTTAATGTGATTGAGGGCACCAAGGACAGGATCCCTGCTATGACAGACACTGTCCTCAAGTTCTTTAACAAGTACCACACTTACCACTTTGGCTTTGATGTAAACCAAGGTGGAATGAAGCTGAAAAACACAGTTTCTAACGTCATAGAGAGAGCATATCATGAGATGCCTCTATCTTTTAACACATTGCATAATTCAATCAAACACCTGGCTGATCAATTAGAAGGCATGTACAGGAAGGCTTCTGAAAGCTTGAATTCCCTGAGTGTGCAGGATGTTGTAGACAGGTTGTCTCTTGAGGCTAGACAACTGTTGAAATATGGTGAAGACCATATCCATGTCTTGTTAGATAAAGTCACACAGTCCTTAAGTGACATCAAGTTTACATTACCCGGATCTCAAGAAGAGCTCTCAAGCCTGGAGATGCTTCAGCAAGCTTGTTCGTCTGTATCAAGAGCCACTGACAGGACACTGCTAAGGTTTGCCAGCCTAGTTGAGAAGATTATTAGATACATCAGGGAAATCAAATGTACCTTACCTGGAACTGATGTCGTTGTCAATGGAAAGGAGACCATGGATAACCTGATGTCTTCTACTAGATCTGTGTATGTTCAGCTAAGACATTCTGTGCACAGAGGGTTTGATTTGCTCCACAAAACAGTTGATGACCTGCTTCAGGTGATTGCTGAAAAAGCAGAGAGTTTGATCAAATACCTCAAAAATGAAAACGTCAATATCGCTTCTCAGGTTGATTCCATCTATGCAGAGGTTCTGCATTCCTCAAATCAATATGCCGAGGAGGCAAATAGATATGTGGCTCAGTATAAGGAACATGCCAAAATGCAGATTCAAAAGGCTTATAATGCTCTTAGTATGGAGCGTGTAGATAAGGATGCCAAGGAGTTTATCAGTATTTTGCAGTCACATCTCTATAGAGGGTTTAATGAAAGTGTAGATCTTATGAGAATCACATCGCAGAGCACAGCACCATACATCAGAGTGAGCAATAAAAAGATGGAATTTGAAATTCCTTTACCTTTCCTTTGGAAGTATTTCAGTGGTTGGCCGACGCATTCCAGTCAGTGAGCCATAATGAAGTTGTTTCATTATGGCAGACAAGATTAATGTCTGTTTGAAAAATGTATGCCAATATCAATTCTGTTAATTGTGTTTCACCTAACCATGATTATATATGAGTTGTTACTTTTTGAGATTTCTTTAAATTCGAAGAATTACGACTCACTTGTGCTTTACATGTTAGTTACTGTTTAATGGTTGTGTTCTATTAAACAATACAGAATACAGATTTTTGTGTTTGTCATACTGTCTAAATATTATCATATTTAATCAATAGACCTGGATGCCCCTCGGAGTGACTGGGCTGGGCTTTGGGCTTCAAAATATCAAAATATAAAACAAAATACATATTTTTTGGAAAATAAAAGAAACTGCTTAGTATGAATCTACAGAAATGGTAAGATGATTGAAAGTCCAAAATATTCTTGAAATGATCTTAAGTTGACTGGAAAGCAGATGTAATTAAAGCGTGAAGAAAATGAATGTTTTAGGTAAACGTTGGAGTACTGCAGGGGGTACGTGAGATTTATTTTATGTTAATGAAAAAAACAACATAAGTGATGCATTTAAACAAACTACTAATAGTAGATGAACTACTTTATTCAAAGGTTCACAGTAGTTCTGGATAATAAAATGGGAACAATAAACGGGGTGCTCTCTTTTCCTCTCCCTCTCCTGACAGCCCGTCAGTCTCGTGCAGCTCGCTGAACCTGTAATAAGCCGACAGTAAAGAATAAATATATGTATAACTAGTTTAGCTAGTTCCAGAGTAGATAAAATAGCTAAGTGTGTTAGGTCTAACTCTTACCCCCTGATCCCACCAGAAGCGTCTGCGCTGCGTCTGCGCTGCGGCTGCGCCGCGCTGCGACCTCCTCCTGCGTCATAACTAGTGCTGCGTACCGGTACGCCGAACCGGTACTGGACTTGTAAAAAGTTTCGGTTCAAGTCCGGTTAAAACCGGAACGTCGGGAACCGGTACTTGGACTCACAAAAAAAACTAGCACTTACGTATATTCTGGTGTCTGTGGTTATTTAAACATTCCCTGATAAACGTTATTCAGGCTCAATAAATGAGTGCTAATCCCAGTGTGCTCAGTGTACAACATCACATGTCATTTCACCTTCGATTCACGGTTTGAAAACGTAGCATTTCGCCACATGCTAATGCTAACCGGAAGTGAATAATTTTCAGAATAAAAGTATTAAGTTAATAGTGTGAACTTCCGGTTTTTTTCAGAATAAAACTGATTTAAATTAAATAGTGTATTTAATTCAAAATTACGCCATATCAACATTGATTTTAATTTCTAAAAGTATGTACGTATGTATGTATGTATGTATGTATGTATCAGGGTTTCCGTTAGCCGGTAATTACCGGTTTTTAGCTGGTACAATTTAATAAAAACCGGTAAATTCAAAACCTGCCGGTCAAACTGTCTGGTAATAATTAGGAAGGCTCCGATAGATCGGCCACCGGTCATTATCGGCCGATATTCACTCTTAATAGTTTGATCGGTGCTCTATATAAAGAACGATCAAGATCGATCGATATGGACATAAACGCGAGTGAAGTATAACCGGACACGCGAGAGAGAGATCAGATCAGCTGCTGAGTCAGACCGAGACACGCAGTTCTGCATAATCACCTGAAGCCCCGCCTCTGTTCAGCGAGCTGCATGAGAAACTGACGGGCTGTCAGGAGAGAGAGGGAGGGAGAGGGGAAAAGAGATGATCCGTTTCTCCCGTGTTATTATTCAAAGTTAATGTAAACTTTTGAATAATGTACGTTATCTAGGCTACTACAAGTAGTTTGTTTGAATGTAATAATTATGTTGTTTGTTGTTTGTGGAATCATTTATTGAAAAATGGATCTGAATTGTTCGATCTGTTACGATTATAGACTGAAGCAATATAAAAATGAGCCCCGTGAACTGAGTTTTAAACTGAAGCATATCTGCTCATAGTCCGGTAATTACCTGCTAACGGAAACTCTGCTACACAACTCTTACTATTATTATTGAAATATGACCGGTAAGTTTCAAATTTGTCCGGTAAAATAAATTCTGTCCGGACATTTGACCGGCGAGAAAAAATCCTAGCGGAAACCCTGGTATGTATGTATGTATGTATGTATGTAGTAGCTATACACTGTATAATGTACACATGTAGAGTTGTAGAAAATACATGGTGTACAGACAGTACAGTACACTGACTGTACAGACAGTACAGTACACTGACTGTACAGTCAGTCACTACAGTGTAGCCTATACTGTATAGTAGGTGTGTAACAGACAGTGTAATGCGTATAGTCTACTCTACACTCTACCTTTCAGCAACGTTTTAGGCCACACGAGGACGAAAACGGCTAAACGCATAGGATTAACGCAAACGCAATCGCAAACAAGCTTCCGTCCACACGCAATAGTTATCCGGATAGTGTCTGTCCACACGAGACCGCTCCGTTTAGCTCCAACCGCTGGAGAAGCTGCAGTACATATGCAGGAGCCTGTACGTGGCGCTGTAACTTCCTCCACAAAAGCAGCGAAGAAGCATGGTTGTCATGGTTGCCCTTCTGTTTATTCTCCGCGGTGGGGGCCGAGGGAACCGGGCAGAGTTTTTCGCCAGTCAACGTGTATTAAAGTTGAAACCTTCCGACAAAATTATAAAAGTGCCGGTCAAAGGTCTTCTTTGTTATTTATTGAGCTTTAAAACAAATGAATAACGACTCTATATAATATAATAATAAAAATACACGGAGCCTCTCTTTTTCCTCCCTCTCTTCAGACAGCGCCAGTGTCTGTTTCATGCAGCAGCTGATCCAGTAATGAGTGACCCGGCCGACAGTAAAAATAAACATATTTATAACTAGTTTAGGTAGTTTGAGAGGTGTCTCCGTCCTGTCAGATTAGACTTCACTCACGTTTATGTCCATATCGAGAGAAAGATAAATAATCTGAATTCAGTGTGCAGTTTACTTTGACGCGGGGGTGAGCAGCAGAGGTGGGGAGAGGCGGGGCTATTGCCTCATCATTATCAGAAAATGATCGCTGAAGCTGCAGTACATATCCACAAAAGCAGCGAGTAAGATCCCCCCGGATGTGTAAGTCTGCTGTAGATGTTGCACAAAGAACTGTAGCATGGTCAGTAGCGTCCGGAGCACGATAGCAACTCTGCGATCCGCCATTGTTGTTGTTGTTGGTGGCGAAACACATCAGCAATGGCGCGCGATACGCGGAGGTGAGCAGCAGAGGTGGGGAGAGGCGGGGCTATTGCGCAATCATTATCAGAAAATGATCGTATAGGGCGCACACACGGAGCTGTTTGACCCCCCAGAGCGTTGCGTATGCCGTTCTATCCACCTTGGGACCCGTTATCGTTTCCTCAGTCGTTTAGTGCCGTATGCGGTCGTCCTCGTGTGGCCGAATGGTCTATATGACACTAAACAGTAACGCAAACGGCCGTTTTTGTCCTCGTGTGGCTGCAGCATTAGGCTCAGTCAGCTCAGGGACTGTTTGGTTACTTTAGTTTGGTAAATGAAATCAATGTTTGAACTTTGTAGTAGTTCACTGTAGTTGCTGTCATAAGTCATTTGTAGACTAAATGGCAAAAAGTGTTTTTTTTACATTTGTACTTTGTAGAGAAATGTAGACACAAGTTGGAAGGGAGCACAATAAACCTGATGAGTTTGAATTTGAGTTGATTATGAGTTCATTTTCAATTGATAATTAGCTCACAATAAGTTCATTTTAGTTACTCACACAACTTGACACAAGCCATGGGTTCAGGTCCGGACTTATAAGTCCGGACCTGAACCTGAACCTCTGGACTTGAGTCCGGACCTGAACCTGAATGTGAGTCCAGGTACGCAGCACTAGTCATAACCCACCAGGCGCGTTTCAAAACGTTGCGGAAGCGGAGCGTCGTGTGTGCAGCCTCGCAGTTGTTGGATGAACGTTCCACTTCCTGCCTGCGCCGCACTGCGCCGCGTCAAAAATAGGATTCATCCTATATTTTAGAAATTCCTTGCGGCGAGGAGCTTCTGGGACGCTTCGAGCCGCGGCGCAGCGGGTCTGGTGGAATAGCACCCATTGACTAGAGTGGCCGCGATCGCTAAAAACGCCGCAGCCGCAGCGCAGACGCTCCTGGTGGGATTAGGGGGTTAGTGTATTTTGCTCCGCTCAACGATCCGTCACAGTGGACGGAGCTGTGATCATGCAGAGCTGCGTGTTCTCCATCAGCAGCAGCTGATCTCTCTCTCGCGTCCGGTTAGACTTCACTCACGTTTATGTCCAAATATATCAGATCTAGCTAGCTCTAGTTAATGATATGCAGGGGCGCCGCCAGGGATTTTGGGCCCCATGAAAATATATCACATTGGGCCCCACCACCAGGCCCAGGCTACGCCAACCAAGCACAATGCTGTAACCACACCTCCAGAACCCAACCCACTCATTTTTGCTTTACATGTAAATAACTACTTGTACAGGCTGCATCTATCTTGTAGTCCAATACTAACTGCACAATATTTACTGACACTGAGCGGTGAACATATAACACTGTGCAGACGTGCAACATTCTGCTGCAGTAGAATTCATTATTTGATATAACACTAACATTCCTGACAATATACCTCAATAGTCATCTTTTATGGTGTACATGCCTTTTTAATAACATTTTTGAATGGAACATTCAACAATCTAAATAAATATAACTTAAATATACATGACCTCTTAAATTAAAATAAAGTGAACATTAACACCAATATTATCATTTATAAAATGCGATAACAAAAGCAGATTTTTTTATTAAATATACATACCAAACTACAAAATAAGCGGGTATTCAAGTGTAAATGGACAACAAAACGGAAATGGAAATGAAAAGGCCTGATGGTGGTGCTAAATCAGAGCCTATTACCTGTTCTCAGTCTTTTTCTCATCATGCATCTTCTGTGTAGTGATCCAATATCGTTACCATAGCCTTGCCCTTTAACAGTTATTACGAGCCCTGGCTCAGCCTTACTCACCAAGAGCCCAGCGCCTAGCCTTCTTACAGGCAAAGTCACTGATCAAGTCCTTGAAGTCCAGCTTTCTAGCCAACTGGCTTTCAATGGACAGCATGGCAAGACTGCAAAGCCTTATGGGGGGACAGGGCTGCGCAGCCTAAAGATGGATCTGTTGGTCCACCAGGGGGAGGGACAACTGATTTAGTATGAATAGCTGCTAAAAATGTACCTGCATTTATTACATGTCAGCTAAAAGAGGAGTGAAATGAAAAACCTCTGAATTTTCTGTGAAGATATTAACAGTACTTAAAGGTGGGGTAGGTAATTTTGGAGAGACCAGCTCGAGTGCGCTAGAATTTGAAAATACACAACCGGAAAAAATCTGCCACTTCCTTACAGAGCCCCTCCTCCAACACACACGAACGGCGCACATGACCAATGAGGGCACGAGATAAGTTTGTGCACAGATGGAAGGCTGACAGGCAGGTAGGCCATCCAGTTACTTTAGCCGGGCCGGCTAAAATTATTGGTCGTGCTTTTTACAGTACTACGGCTTCCACTGATGATATTTTTTTATGGATTTTTTGCCAAAGCACTTCAGATATTCATTGCTATCGGGATGTTAAGAGCATTCCATGGAATATAACAAAAAGTGTATCTCGAGACGGTTTCTCAAACTTACCTACCCCACCTTTAATGTCAGCAAAACATTAGAATGATTATTTACAATGGACTACGCTTAGCTAACAGACTAATTTCCACCACTCATGGACCACACCCACCTTTTCTTTTGAAAAACTGGATGACATACTGTCACCCTTTAGTCCCTCTTTCTCTCCTTTCTTTTCTTTCTTGAAAGCCTGACTTTGTGAGTCGTTGAGACATTGTACACACGTTAAGTACTAGCATCCCTGCTCCTAACATGCTCTCACTCTGCTAGAAAGGGCCGGTGCCACACAGCGTTTGAAGGCAGGACCAAACCATTACATGTAAATAGAGGGGGGTGTTTGATGCTTTGGATAATTAACTTTTGGAAGAAAATAAGTTAAATGAATCGTAAGTTTAGTGAGTCAATATCAATATGACGTTATATTAATGTTAATTATTGATGATTGATAAAAGGTTACTTAAACATTTTTTCTTAATGTTCTAAAAATGTTTGGGGCCCCTGTCAGTCACGGGCCCTTAGAATCGTCCTACCTTTTCACCCCCTTACGGCGCCCCTGATGATATGACTGCCTGCTTATCAAAGGACCTAAACAATAAACGTTGCTTGGCAACGGTGTGGCCGCAAAGTATAGCGCAGCATTATGTTTATACGAGGGGTCAAAATCCCATGCTCATAAAATGCACATATATATGTTTCTCTTCATTCCCCACGCCCCAAAATAAATACATATACTAATGTTAGGAAAAGTAACGAAGTTTGAGTAGTGTGGGTTTTATATTAACACAGTTACACATATTTCAAAACACGAAGTGTAATAACTGCAGTTAGCCTCCCTGTCAGAATGACAAAGATCCTCAGTGAAGCTCAAGCCCATGTTTCACTACATTGTACAACTTATTAAAAAGATCAGTTCAATGCAACTAATGTCATCTTAGAGTTATTGCATGATGTTAAAATTGGTTTGCCATGAATTTAGTGATGGATTATAAACATTTGAAATGTAGCATTTAAGTGTTTCTCAGTTACAATGTTGTTGTTTTAATATCAGACACTGATGGTGCAGCACTGTACTGTACCTCTTTATATAGGCTTTTTTTCCCTAACACATTTTTTTGCGCTGATCAGGGGGTACTTGGCTCATTTATTTTTTCAAAGGGGGTACATGATTGAAAAAAGTTTGAGAACCACTGGTATAGAGCAATGATAAGATCAGTTATTGATTAAGGTTGTATGGCTTGTATGGCAGCTCCTATAGTGAAAAACAAACTGGATATGGTTCAAGCTAAAGCCCTGAGAATATGTAGGGTGCATTTCGCTCTGCTCCACTTCCTGCTGCAATGATGGAGATGGGAGATAAATAAATACATTGGTTTGAAACACTTGAGGGAAACATAAGGACTTGGTTAACAATTCCAATATGCCTTTTACTGTAGCTCACTCCTTGGAATTTCTAGATATAGCCAAACCTAAACTAAGATGGAGAAAGTTGGAATCTTTAATATTAGCCTGTTAGCATGTGAGCCTACAATTGTGGCTTATCCCCAACAATTAATGTAACTTCTGCATCCTGAATAACAGGAAGAGAAATAAATTGCTTGATGTAATCAAGGAAGATCAGCTCTATTTGAAATCAAATAGATTAAATGTTCATTAACCTGTTAAGCCCCATGCCCCCGGTACCGGGGGCAAAACGCAACATCTTGTAAGAAACAGCGTCTGAGGGTTTCTTAACATTTAACAAACTAGGAATGTGTCATACCCACTTAACGGCAAGAAATTCAGACAATATTATACATGTTTAGCTAAACAAAACACAAGGGTAATACCAAGCCTCTGAATTAGCACTCAGCGAAAAAAATGCTAACGCACTTAGCAAAGAACTCACGGTAGAAATATTGTATACTTCATCGGTTCTGCACAAACAAGATATCATATGAAAACTCCTGGCAGCGAAGGCGAAACCAGACAACACACAACTTAGCTTTACGGGGCCAAAACGGCAAATACGTCTTACCTTTGTTGTTTTCTGATCAAAAGTTGTGTTCAATGCCATTAAATCGATAAAAAGGCTGCTGAAGTTTAATCCAATGTGTCTGTGTCACTTTCAAATGATTAGTGATAATCCATCATGGATTTTTAGGAACTTCCCCTCAATTATATTGGCTCTAACGATTCAAAAGTGGTGTCAATCATCAAAATCGAGGGTTGGGTTCCAGAGATAAGGCAAATACACCCAAATGACCCCAGAAGTGTTTTTTTTTTCTAAACCTCTCTAAAAAGGTCAAATTTCACTTGTTTTGCATCAATCCTGATCCAGGATACTGTAGTACTTATAATATGTTATAGTTTGGATTCCTAAAGCTTTCAGTCTACTATCCCATCATTCAAGGGTGGTTTTCACTAAAAGGAATGGGGTTTTATTTGGACGGAAACTATAATTTAAATTTTTTTACTAATAAAAAATGCTATATTGATTCTGACTTTTCTAACATCAAACTCTCAGGTTTATCATTGCTTTGAGAGAAAAGATTATGAATTGACCCCTTTTAGAAGTGAAGTTATAGTCATTTGTTCTGGGAATGTCATTTTCGAGCCTGAGGCCTGAAAAACAGGCTCAGGTTAAACGCATCAATTCTCTCAGAATAGTGTCTCTGTCAAGTTGCAAGGTGGCCTCATATTTCTAGAGAATGGTGCAAACTGTTGTGTTGCTAAAATGTTTAGTCCTTGCATTTCCTGAGGCCAAGTTGAAGGATCAAATACTAATAAATGACATGACTTGAGGGAGTCATATCTGATTTCAGAGGTGGGAAGTAACTAGGTACTTAGGTAGACTTAGGTAATTTACTCAAGTACTGTACCTAAGTAAAAAATGTAGATGCTTGTACTTTACTTGAGTATTTCTATGTTATGTTACTTTGTAATTCTACTCCACTACAATTAAGAGATAAAAGGTACATTTTTACTCCATTACAATTATTTAATACTGTAAGGGTCTCACTAGCACTGAGCTAGCTATCCATCCAGTTAAACCGTTTGAAAGAAAACTCCAGCGCAGTTGTCAGTTTTACTGAAGTCTCTTTACTTGATGAAACTGTAAAGACAATACAGACATAACAGTTTATTATTGACTGCCCGACTGACGAGCTAAACTAAACAGAATACTTCACACAATGAGCTACGGCGCACAAACTGAGAAGCTAATCAGCCTAGCCACTAGTAGCTTAGCCGCAAGGAATACTCACTGCATTCCTACAAACATAAACATTTTACATACAACATATTCCCATTAAGCCACAGCCTGTCGGATAATAACACTCACAGACGATGCGTGAACCAGCGGGAAATACGAAGCACAGCCCATGGAGAGCAGACGTCCGTTCATGAAAACAACCCAAGCTACACGTGGAGCACACTCGGAAACAAACAAATTAGTTCTCCTAGTAACAGGAATCGAATAAACCACTAGCAAGCAGCAGTGTCAACCAACCACCACAAGGTGGTGCCAAAACACAGCCAAGAAACACATACATGACAGATATACACCAAAAACACATATCAAGGACAGAACAAATACCTTTAGTTACTTTCTACATTTGGATGAATGATGTGAAATATAATCAACTCTTAAATCAGACTTTAGTTACACAATAAATTCACAAGCTACCATGCAGTATACAAAGTCATAAAAACTAGCTGCACCTTTACCAGCTTTGAGAACACTTTCATGATCAATCAGTGGCGTTTTCTCCCGGAGGCCAAGGGAAGCCAGGCTTCCCCTGTTTTTTCGGATTGTAGTTATAATTTAAATAAATAAATAAAAACACTTTGTTTTGTTTCGATAATTCTCCTTTGCTGTGTGTTGCTGCCGGCCCGTCTCTCCCCCATTCTCATTGAGTATTTTACAAAGAGTGAAACAAACAGCGCCCCTCTAGATGTTATGGTGAAACAGTAGATTGCACTCACTGTTGCGAGAGGAGGCCAGCCGAATCTGGCTTCCCTTGGTGAAAAAAAATGGAGGGATTGACCAATCAGATGAGGCCCACGTGATGCCCCTGCCAACCTGTGATTGGTCAGGGCCATGCCAAGGGAAGCCAGCCGCCTCTTGCTTCCCTTCAGAGGCGGCTGGCGGCTGGCGATTTGATTGGACACTGCCATCCAATCAAATCACATCAACATCAGTTTTAATACTGTAACTGTCATCACCGCCGTTAGAAATTATCAAGCAAATGAAGCGTTATGGAGGGTGGAGATTTGGCATACTTAATCAAACATAACTTTACTAAACTTCCACTACAGCAGCAACTAAAAATTAAATCAGATGACAGGCCAATGCCCGCACTCGAGCTGTGTGTACACAGAGGAAAAAGGGAGAGAATCGGACGTTCAATGAGGACAATTATGTCCGCACGGAGTGGCTAACTGGAAGCGCTAAACTTCAGGGTCTATTTGGCTGGCCATGTCTTCTTTTCGACAAGGATTCGTGCTCCCTGAAATATCCTTGGGCAACTTCAGGATTCATTGACCTTGCGAACCTGTCACGGGCAATTGAGAGGCACGGTAAATCCAAAAATCACATAGATTGTGTGATTGTCTGCATACATTAATAAGTAAAATGCTTAAATTAATAAGGAGAGAGTTTCAGCTGGAGAGTGCGTGCGGACCTTTCGGTTAGATAACAGGCGTGTGCAAGTCCTGCATCTGTTTGATACAAATGTGTGTAAAATGATACCGGGCGCTGTAATCACTCATCTAGTTACGTTATTGACCCAACCCCCCCGACCCAAAAAATGGGCTTCCCCTACATTTTTCCCCACGCCACGCTACTGTGATCAATAGGTATGTAGTGACCACAATATCCATTTGTTTTAGTCCTTTGTCTGTCATTCACTCATGGGGCTGACCGATGAATAGACATTGTTGTGAGAAAAAATAAAAGATATGTCCAGATGCGATTGAAAAGTAAAGTATGCTTGTTTATTCCAAAAAGGCACAAAATAAATAAACGTTTTCAAACAAACTATTTATCATATAAACTGATACTTCAAATATTAACCTGTTAAACCCCGAGCCTGTTTTTCAGGTTTCAGGCTCGAAAATGACATTCCCAGAACAAATGACCATATCTTCCCTTCTAAAAGGGTTAAATTAATAATCTTTTTTCTCAAAGTAATGATAAACCTGTGAGTTGTATGTAGAAAAGTCAGATTCAATATAGATGTTTTTTATTTTAAAGAAAATTCAGATTGAACATGGTAAAAAACTGTAAATTATAGTGTCCGTCCAAAAAATATTTTGTACTTATAGTGAAAACTAACCTTGGATGATGGGTTAGTAGACTAAAAGCTTTAGGAATCCAAAGTACAACATATAATAAGTACCCTGTATCAAGATTGATGCAAAACAAGTGATATTTGACCTTTTTAGACAGATTTAGCAAAAAACAACCTCTTCTGGGGCCATTTGGGTGGATTATCCATATCTCTGGCCCCCCTTGCTCGATTTTGACATGTGACATCTCTTTCTGACAGTCAGAGCCAATGGAATCGAGGGGAACTCCCACATAGTCCTTATTTGGTCATGTGTATGTGTGAGACTGCTGCATTGCCGAGACCGGAAGCAGCAGCTAGCTGTGGTGGCTACCATTAGCAGCTAGCATTTACTCTCCGATTTTTACATACAAATGGAATTATGGATTATAAATTCAATCAGTTTTTTATACATGGACGTTAAGAACCTATGCAGGGTTCGTACGGTCATTGAAAACCTGGAAAAGTCATGGAAATTCAAAATGCAAATTCCAGGCCCTGGAAAAGTTATGGAAAACAATATTTTTCCCAAAGTTTTGGAAAAGTCATGGAAATGTAACTAAAGTTGCGTCAAATATAATTTACATTTTATCTAATCACCGAAATAATCTGCGGTCGCGAGCTGTTATGTGCCATCATAACGCGCATGGTGTTATTTTTTAATATATGAAGCGCGAGCTGTGTGCTCGAGTTGTCCTGCCTGTCGGGCCGGCTGAACTCTGCTGCTCCGGGATGAGGGTCAGCTACATTATCTACAGTGCGTTCGTTAACTGTGCGGAGTCACTGTGGCACAGACTAGTGAACAGCTGTTAGAACGGGCCGTGCAGGTGTTCAGAGCAGAGCGGCAGAGCGTGATGTGAACTGAAAAGTTTTTCTGTCGCAATATCATTTAAGGAATCGTTGAGCTAGCTAGCTAGCATACATTGTCACCATCTGCTAACGTTAGCTTTAGCCTTCGTTTTTTTCATAGGCTATAAACAGAGGTGGTATAAGTATAGATATTGTGCTAGAGTAAAAGTAGAAGTACTCAGATCTTGTACTTAATACAAGTATAGTACTCAGATCTTGTACTTGAGTGAAAGTAGAAGTACTCAGATCTTGTTCTTGAGTTAAAGTAGAAGTACTCAGATCTTGTACTTGAGTAAAAGTAGAAGTACCAGAGTGTAGGAATACTCTATCACAGTAAAAGTCCTGCATTCAAAATGTTCCTCAAGTAAAAGTAGAAAAGTATTATCATCAAAATATAGTGAAAGTAGCGACAGTAAAAGTAGTCGTTTTGCAGATTGGTCCATTTCAGAATAATATATATGATATGTTTTATAATGATTGATCATGAAAGTGTTCTCAAAGCTGGTAAAGGTACAGCTAGTTTGAATGACTTTGTATACTGCAGGGTAGCTTGTGGATTTACTCCAGGTGGAACTAAAGTCTGATTTAACACTTGATTATATTTCACATCATTCATCCACATCTGTAAAGTAACTGAAGGTATTAAATACATGTAGTGGAGTAGAAGTACACCATGTACCTTTGAACTATAGTGGAGCAGAAGAACAAAGTAGCAAAACATTGAAATACTTAAATAAAGTACAAGTATCTCAAAATTGTACCCACGTATAGTACTTGTTGAGTTTATGAACTTAGTTACTTTACACCAGTGGCTATACAGATAGAAAGACTAAGCCTTGCACAGAGGCATGAAAATACATTTAAAAAATGCTCAACAGTGCTGCCAAAATTATAAACTGACTGCTACACAATTAAAATAAATGCTTTTATATATTTCTATTAGATGTGACTCTTTAGCGTTTCTGTTATTATTGACACTGCTGCTTTAGTTGTTCTGACTGCTAAAATCCTGTTATTCCTCATTTTAAAGCCGATATTCCGTGGGGTCGGGGGCTCGGATCCTTTTCACCTTTTTCATACCTGATGACTTTGCATCCCTGACTACAGTTGCTTTAGCGAGTAGAAGCTAGTAAGCCTACTATTTGATTTGTTTTAGATAGGCACAACATGTTTCATATGCAGACCTTATTTTCCTGTTCCATGTTCAAATAAACCATTTTCAGTGGTCATTTTTTTTTGGTTATGGAAAATGAGGTAAAGGTCATTGAGAAGTCATGGAAAAGTCATTGAAAATCATTGGTGAAAAAGTGTATGAACTCTGCCTATGGATTAACAGATTTAGCCGCGTTTTTTCTCATTTTAATGCCATTGAACACGTACTTTGATCAGATTGACAGCTACTTGTGAGACTATCTCCCTAGAAGCTTCGTAAAGGTACGTGTTGTGATGACTGTATTTGCTTCCCCTGTCGCGAGTCCGGATCACTCAGTGATGATACTATATACCTACATAATCTATGGAGTCTCAGCTTTAATCGGATATATTGTATGTGCAGCTATGATAAGTAATAAGGGTACTTTTATCTTGAGTTCTGTGCCAATGTCCGTTAGCATTTTTCGCTCAGGGGTAATTTAGATGCTTCTTGTGAGACTTGTGTTTTGTTTTGGTAAACATGGTTTGTATCGGCAGTTAGCTGAGATTATTTCCGTTAATCTGGTATAACACATTAATAGGTTCTTAAATATTAAGATCCCCTGAGACACAGTATTGTGAAAAAAAGACCCAGGGTCCCCGCCGGCGGGGACCTTCGGGCTTAACAGGTTAAAGGCACAATAAGGAACCAGGCTGTTACGCTCCCAACCAGCAACGTCTAAAGACTTTGTGCTTCAGTCAGCCACACCACTAGGCTGCAGCACCTTCTCCTTTTATGCATGCAAAACCCAACCTGCAGGAGTAACACACTCAAATTAAATAATAAATAATATACACCACACAATCTCATGCTATCAATGTACTCTAAAATGATACATTAATATAAACTAAGGAAATGACTCCTACATAACTGGCATCTAAATTAATTTTGGAGTAACACAAAAACAATTATCCAATATATATATATTTTTAAAAGGAGCCTATTGGCTCTGTGCACAAGATGGCGTCTATCGACTTCCGGCGGCTGGGTGTGCGGTTGTAAACTTCCGGTCTACGGTGTGGAGTGGTTGAGCGGGTAGATAGCGATAGATAGAAAAAAAAAAATGCAATGTAATAATGTAATAGCAGTGTAATAACAGTGTGATAGCAGTGTAATAACAGTGTAATAGCAGTGTAATAACAGTGTAATAACAGTGTGATAGCAGTGTAATAACAGTGTAATAGCAGTGTAATAGCAGTGTAATAGCAGTGTAATAGCAGTGTGATAGCAGTGTAATAACAGTGTGATAGCAGTGTAATAACAGTGTAATAACAGTGTAATAGCAGTGTAATAACAGTGTGATAGCAGTGTAATAACAGTGTGATAGCAGTGTAATAACAGTGTAATAGCAGTGTAATAGCAGTGTAATAGCAGTGTAATAGCAGCTGATAGCAGTGTAATAGCAGTGTGATAGCAGCTGATAGAAGTGTAATAGCAGTGTAATAGCAGTGTAATAACAGTGTAATAGCAGCTGATAGCAGTGTAATAGCAGTGTAATAGCAGTGTAATAACAGTGTGATAGCAGTGTAATAACAGTGTGATAGCAGTGTGATAGCAGTGTAATAACAGTGTGATAGCAGTGTAATAACAGTGTAATAACAGTGTAATAGCAGTGTAATAACAGTGTAATAGCAGTGTAATAGCAGTGTAATAGCAGTGTAATAACAGTGTAATAGCAGTGTAATAGCAGTGTAATAACAGTGTAATAACAGTGTAATAGCAGTGTAATAACAGTGTAATAACAGTGTGATAGCAGTGTAATAACAGTGTAATAGCAGTGTAATAGCAGTGTAATAGCAGTGTAATAGCAATGTAATAACAGTGTAATAGCAGTGTAATAGCTGTGTAATAGCAGTGTAATAACAGTGTAATAGCAGTGTAATAGCAGTGTAATAGCAGCTGATATAAATGTAATAGCAGTATAATAGCAGTGTAATAACAGTGTGATAGCAGTGTAATAACAGTGTAATAACAGTGTAATAGCAGTGTGATAACAGTGTGATAGCAGTGTAATAGCAGTGTAATAGCAGTGTAATAGCAGCTGATAGCAGTGTAATAACAGTGTGATAGCAGTGTAATAACAGTGTGATAGCAGTGTAAGAGCAGTGTAATAACAGTGTAATAACAGTGTAATAACAGTGTAATAGCAGTGTAATAACAGTGTGATAGCAGTGTAATAACAGTGTAATAGCAGTGTAATAGCAGTGTAATAGCAGTGTAATAGCAGCTGATAGCAGTGTAATAACAGTGTGATAGCAGTGTAATAACAGTGTAATAGCAGTGTAATAGCAGTGTGATAGCAGCTGATAGCAGTGTAATAACAGTGTGATAGCAGTGTAATAACAGTGTAATAACAGTGTAATAGCAGTGTAATAACAGTGTGATAGCAGTGTAATAACAGTGTAATAGCAGTGTAATAGCAGTGTAATAGCAGCTGATAGCAGTGTAATAGCAGTGTAATAGCAGCTGATAGAAGTGTAATAGCAGTGTAATAGCAGTGTAATAACAGTGTGATAGCAGTGTAATAACAGTGTGATAGCAGTGTGATAGCAGTGTAATAACAGTGTGATAGCAGTGTAATAACAGTGTAATAACAGTGTAATAGCAGTGTAATAACAGTGTAATAGCAGTGTAATAGCAGTGTAATAGCAGTGTAATAACAGTGTAATAGCAGTGTAATAGCAGTGTAATAACAGTGTAATAACAGTGTAATAGCAGTGTAATAACAGTGTAATAACAGTGTGATAGCAGTGTAATAGCAATGTAATAACAGTGTAATAGCAGTGTAATAGCTGTGTAATAGCAGCTGATAGAAGTGTAATAGCAGTGTAATAGCAGTGTAATAACAGTGTGATAGCAGTGTAATAACAGTGTGATAGCAGTGTGATAGCAGTGTAATAACAGTGTGATAGCAGTGTAATAACAGTGTAATAACAGTGTAATAGCAGTGTAATAACAGTGTAATAGCAGTGTAATAGCAGTGTAATAACAGTGTAATAGCAGTGTAATAGCAGTGTAATAACAGTGTAATAGCAGTGTAATAGCAGTGTAATAGCAGTGTAATAGCAGTGTAATAACAGTGTAATAGCAGTGTAATAGCAATGTAATAACAGTGTAATAGCAGTGTAATAGCTGTGTAATAGCAGTGTAATAACAGTGTAATAGCAGTGTAATAGCAGTGTAATAGCAGTGTAATAGCAGCTGATATAAATGTAATAGCAGTGTAATAGCAGTGTAATAACAGTGTGATAGCAGTGTAATAACAGTGTAATAACAGTGTAATAGCAGTGTGATAACAGTGTGATAGCAGTGTAATAGCAGTGTGATAGCAGCTGATAGCAGTGTAATAGCAGTGTAATAGCAGCTGATAGCAGTGTAATAACAGTGTGATAGCAGTGTAATAACAGTGTGATAGCAGTGTAATAACAGTGTAATAACAGTGTAATAACAGTGTAATAACAGTGTAATAGCAGTGTGATAGCAGCTGATAGCAGTGTAATAACAGTGTGATAGCAGTGTAATAACAGTGTAATAACAGTGTAATAGCAGTGTAATAACAGTGTGATAGCAGTGTAATAACAGTGTAATAGCAGTGTAATAGCATTGTAATAGCAGTGTAATAGCAGTGTAATAGCAGTGTAATAGCAGCTGATAGCAGTGTAATAGCAGTGTAATAGCAGCTGATAGAAGTGTAATAGCAGTGTAATAGCAGTGTAATAACAGTGTGATAACAGTGTAATAGCAGTGTAATAGCAGTGTGATAACAGTGTAATAGCAGTGTAATAGCAGTGTAATAGCAGCGTAATAGCAGTGTAATAGCTGTGTAATAGCAGTGTAATAACAGTGTAATAGCAGTGTGATAGCAGTGTAATAACAGTGTGATAGCAGTGTAATAGCAGTGTGATAGCAGTGTAATAGCAGTGTAATAGCAGTGTAATAGCAGTGTAATAGCAGTGTAATAACAGTGTAATAGCAGTGTAATAGCAGTGTAATAGCAGTGTAATAGCAGCTGATAGCAGTGTGATAGCAGTGTAATAGCAGTGTAATAACAGTGTAATAACAGTGTAATAACAGTGTGATAGCAGTGTAATAGCAGTGTAATAGCAGTGTAATAACAGTGTAATAGCAGTGTAATAACAGTGTAATAGCAGTGTAATAGCAGTGTAATAACAGTGTGATAGCAGTGTAATAACAGTGTAATAACAGTGTAATAGCAGTGTAATAACAGTGTGATAGCAGTGTAATAGCAGTGCAATAGCAGTGTAATAGCAGTGTAATAGCAGTGTAATAGCAGTGTAATAGCAGTGTAATAGCAGTGTAATAACAGTGTAATAGCAGTGTGATAGCAGTGTGATATCAGTGTAATAACAGTGTAATAACAGTGTAATAGCAGTGTAATAACAGTGTGATAGCAGTGTAATAACAGTGTGATAGCAGTGTAATAACAGTGTAATAGCAGTGTAATAACAGTGTGATAGCAGTGTAATAACAGTGTAATAACAGTGTAATAACAGTGTAATAACAGTGTAATAGCAGTGTAATAGCAGTGTAATAACAGTGTGATAGCAGTGTAATAACAGTGTAATAACAGTGTAATAGCAGTGTAATAGCAGTGTAATAACAGTGTAATAACAGTGTGATAGCAGTGTAATAACAGTGTAATAGCAGTGTAATAACAGTGTGATAGCAGTGTAATAACAGTGTAATAACAGTGTAATAGCAGTGTAATAACAGTGTGATAGCAGTGTAATAGCAGTGTAATAGCAGTGTAATAGCAGTGTAATAGCAGTGTAATAGCAGTGTAATAGCAGTGTAATAGCAGTGTGATAGCAGTGTAATAACAGTGTAATAACAGTGTAATAGCAGTGTAATAACAGTGTGATAGCAGTGTAATAACAGTGTGATAGCAGTGTAATAACAGTGTAATAGCAGTGTAATAACAGTGTGATAGCAGTGTAATAACAGTGTAATAACAGTGTAATAACAGTGTAATAGCAGTGTAATAGCAGTGTAATAGCAGTGTAATAACAGTGTAATAGTAGTGTAATAGCAGTGTAATAGCAGCTGATAGCAGTGTAATAGCAGTGTAATAACAGTGTAATAACAGTGTAATAGCAGTGTAATAACAGTGTGATAGCAGTGTAATAACAGTGTAATAGCAGTGTAATAACAGTGTAATAGCAGTGTAATAGCAGTGTAATCGCAGCTGATAGCAGTGTAATAGCAGTGTAATAACAGTGTGATAGCAGTGTGATAGCAGTGTGATAGCAGTGTAATAGTAGCTGATAGCAGTGTGATCGCAGCTGATAGCAGTGTAATAGCAGTGTAATAACAGTGTGATAGCAGTGTGATAGCAGTGTAATAACAGTGTGATAGCAGTGTAATAACAGTGTGATAGCAGTGTAATAACAGTGTAATAACAGTGTAATAGCAGTGTAATAACAGTGTGATAGCAGTGTAATAACAGTGTAATAGCAGTGTAATAGCAGTGTAATAGCAGTGTAATAACAGTGTAATAGCAGTGTAATAGCAGTGTGATCGCAGCTGATAGCAGTGTAATAGCAGTGTAATAACAGTGTGATAGCAGTGTGATAGCAGTGTAATAACAGTGTGATAGCAGTGTAATAACAGTGTGATAGCAGTGTAATAACAGTGTAATAACAGTGTAATAGCAGTGTAATAACAGTGTGATAGCAGTGTAATAACAGTGTAATAGCAGTGTAATAGCAGTGTAATAGCAGTGTAATAACAGTGTAATAGCAGTGTAATAACAGTGTGATAGTTATATTGATTTTTGTGTCGATTCTGTGATACCCACTAAGTCTTTCAAAATATATTCGAATGACAAGCCCTGGGTGTCTCACAGTTTAAAGAAGCTGATTATTCTGAAGAAAAAAGCTTATAAAAACCAGGATGAGTTTGCTAGGAGAAACATACAGAGAGATATTAAAAGACAAATACAGTTAGACAAATATAGCTATAAGGAGAAGCTGGAGGCAGCTCTGGCCTCTGGTAATCCCAGAGAAGCATGGCAGGGAATTAAAAACATGACGAATGCTCCACATAAGGGCAGGGGAAAACCGTCTCCTGTCTTGATCAGTGGTGAGGGAAGGGAGACGGCAAATCATTTGAACACCTTCTTCTGCCGGTTTGAGAGTAGCAACAGTATAGAGGCTGACACTGCCATTCCCCTCCATCCTTCCCCCCTCCCCTCTAGTATGACTATTGAGGAGTCAGAAGTCATCCATCTCTTCAGGAAGTGTAATATACGAAAAAGCCCTGGCCCCGATAATATTGAAGGAGCTGTTTTAAAACACTGTGCAGAACAACTTGCACCTGTATTTACAGACATTTTTAGGTCCTCCCTTAATCTGCAAAAAGTCCCTTCTCTTTGGAAAACATCCACAATTATTCCAGTGCCTAAAATCCCCAGGGCCAGTGAGCCCAATGACTTTCGGCCTATAGCACTCACCTCACTGGTAATGAAATGTTTTGAGCGTTTAGTTAAGAGGCATCTAATCTCACAAACGCAGCACCTCTTAGATCCCATGCAGTTTGCATATCAGGCCTCTAGAGGGGTGGAAGATGCTATCGCAACTTTCTTGCATCTTCTGCACACTCACCTCGAGACGCCAAAAGCCCATGTAAAGATTCTATTTGCTGACTTCTCATCAGCTTTTAACACCATTAAGCCAAGTATTTTAGCAAATATTTTAACTGAAGAATTCTCACTTGAACCTGGTCTGATCTCCTGGATCGTTGACTTCCTCAGCTGTAGAACTCAGCAGGTCAAAATAGGCATGGCACTTTCTGACACAATAACTACCTGGATAGGCTCACCCCAGGGATGTGTCTTATCCTCTCTTTTGTTTATTTTATACACCAACTCCTGCATCAGCACTTTTCCCAATAGGCACTTTATTAAGTATGCAGATGATACGGCCCTGGGTCAGCCTCCTCTTTGATGAGGAAGAGGAGCATGGGCCTGTCCTTGACTTCTTTATTAACTGGTGTGAGAAGTCAAAGCTGCTTCTAAACACCTCAAAAACAAAGGAGATGGAAATTGATTTTAGAATAGCACAATCGCCCAACCCTACTCTTTTATTAAATAGTGAGCCCATTCAATGTGTCACTGAGTACAAGTATCTTCGTGTCGTGCTTGACCACAAGCTCAGATGGGATGTTTGGGCTGAGAAAATAAATGCTAAGTCTCAACAAAGAATGTTTTTTTTACGTAAATTATTGTCTTTTAATGTCGGCAACAGAATGGTGAAGATGTTTTATCATGCTTTTATCGAAAGTGTGTTCTCATTCGGCATTATATGCTGGTTCGGCAACGCAACTGAGGCACAGAAAAAGTCAGTCAGGAGGGCCATAACATTGTCCAGTAAATTGACAGGAATCTCATTGGCTAATATAGAATGCTTATATAAGGACAGAGTTTTAAAACTGGCACACAATATTGTGAGTGACCTGAGGCACCCTCTTGCCTCTTACTTTGAATTGTTGCCATCCGGGCGGAGATATCGTGCCCCTTATTTAAAAAAGAACAGATCTAGGCTGTCTTTCGTCCCACAAGCCATCAAACTCCTGAACAAATGATGGCTAGGACGCACTGTTTACCCAGCTGGTCTGGCCCTGTCCCCCCTATTTCGCAAATGAGGGCCTATTGGCCCCTTGTCATGTTTGCCGATATCTGGTTTTCTTATGTCTGTTTGTTTTTATCTGTGTCTATGTTGTTGTCAGTGATGTATTGTCTTAACTTTTTGAAATGCCTCTGTGATGTGCTGCAACCCATTTTCCCCTTGGGGACTAATAAACGAATACTACTAAGTATACTACTACTAATAACAGTGTAATAGCAGTGTGATAGCAGTGTGATATCAGTGTAATAACAGTGTAATAACAGTGTGAGAGCAGTGTAATAACAGTGTAATAGCAGTGTAATAACAGTGTGATAGCAGTGTAATAACAGTGTGATAGCAGTGTAATAACAGTGTGATAGCAGTGTAATAGCAGTGTAATAACAGTGTAATAACACTGTAATAACAGTGTAATAGCAGTGTAATAACAGTGTGATAGCAGTGTAATAACAGTGTAATAGCAGTGTAATAGCAGTGTAATAACAGTGTGATAGCAGTGTAATAGCAGTGTAATAGCAGTGTAATAGCAGTGTAATAACAGTGTAATAACAGTGTAATAGCAGCTGATAGCAGTGTAATAGCAGTGTGATAGCAGTGTAATAGCAGTGTAATAGCAGTGTAATAACAGTGTAATAGCAGTGTAATAACAGTGTGATAACAGTGTAATAGCAGTGTAATAACAGTGTGATAACAGTGTAATAGCAGTGTAATAACAGTGTAATAACAGTGTGATAGCAGTGTAATAGCAGTGTAATAACAGTGTGATAACAGTGTGATAGCAGTGTAATATCAGTGTAATAACAGTGTAATAGCAGTGTAATAGCAGTGTAATAGCAGTGTAATAACAGTGTAATAACAGTGTAATAACAGTGTAATAACAGTGTAATAGCAGTGTAATAGCAGTGTGATAGCAGTGTGATAGCAGTGTAATAACAGTGCAATAACAGTGTAATAGCAGTGTAATAACAGTGTAATAACAGTGTAATAGCAGTGTAATAGCAGTGTAATAGCAGTGTAATAGCAGTGTGATAGCAGTGGATAACAGTGTAATAGCAGTGTAATAACAGTGTGATAACAGTGTAATAACAGTGTAATAACAGTGTGAGCAGTGTAATAGCAGT